>NW_004798771.1:21171-28729 GCF_000002075.1 Aplysia californica | reverse complement strand
GAGAGAGAGAGAGAGAGAGAGAGAGAGAGAGAGAGACAGAGAGAGACAGAGAGAGACAGAGAGAGACAGAGACATAGAGAGAGGGCGGGGGGGAGAGACAGAGACAGAGAGAGAGACAGACAGACAACGAGAGAGAGAATGAGAAAGACAGACGGAAAACGTGGGAGAGAGAGCGAGAGAGAGAGAGAGAGAGAGAGAGACAGACAGAGAGAGACAGAGAGAGAGACAGAGAGAAAGAGACAGACAGACAGGCAGACAGACAGACGGGCAGATAGAGATGGGGAAGGCTATGGCGAGACACAGCTTTACCCTTGGCCTATGTTTAAATGTTGCATTTTAAATAATTAACCAAATGTTCACAGCCTGCTTCACCCTCCAGCCAAACCAGCAAGGCCACGGGCTAAAGCTGAACACCCAATAAAATCTGGTCAAACAAATGTAACGATCACTCTGGATTAGTGCTGGGATGATAGGTACCCGGTTATTAAATGCTAGGAATCGTAGGAATCGGACTTCGAACCCAATTTCTAACTTTTTAATGATGCGATTTCTTCCAGTGGTTACCTGGTTGGCTCCGAACAGCTTCAGGATTTAGGATAACCTTGATTTTTAGAACACTACGAGGCACCAATTTGGCTTTCTTCTAAAAATAAACTATTTTCAAAAAAAAGAAAAAGATTTTGATTATTAAAGTAACTGGTAACCGTGGGTTTACGTATAAAGGAGTCGGAACTTTTCTTTCGTAGTATTAATCGCGGGAATCGGTTCTGGAATCGATTCTTCGCCCAGCTCTACTCTGGAAGTTGGGCGTAAAGGGAAACGTAAAGGGCACTCAAAGTCCCGGCGGTGACCTCGATGTGGTGAGGGGAAAGTGTCCACTACTGTCCAGTCCCACTCTCCCCGAGTTGTCTCCAGTTTTATTTCCCGCCGCCCTGGTCTCGTTGTGAGGACAGGAAGTGGTCAGTTCTGTGATAGACGTTCTGTACTTCACAGTCTAGGGGTCATCTCGCTGGTGAGCCTGGGCAGTGATGGATGGACACTTAGGAGGAGAAGCGTTGGGCTGGGGGAGGGGGGAGGGGGGCTTTTTGGGGGGAGTAGGGAGTGTGTGTCATTATTGTGTGTGTGTGTGTGTGTGTGTGTGTGTGTGTGTGTGTGTGTGTGTGTGTGTGTGTGAGAGAGAGAGAGAGAGAGAGAGAGAGAGATTGGAGGCACTCGGGCTCTGGGAGGGAGGGGGAGGGGTCACTGTCTGAGACGCCGCGGAGGGGAGAGGAGAGGGTGGAGGGGGATAAAGTTGCGTATGTGTAAAACTTTTTAAAAAACTTTGGTAAACTACACCCTTCATGGTAGAGAACAGTACTGCTGTATCATTGTTTTAAAAAAACAAAACAATCATCGCAACTCATGAAAAAAAAAAGGAAAAAGGAGCAGCGCCAAAGGTGCAAAAAAGTGCAGTTGTTCCAGCACCCGATCCGGACAATGGGGATTGCCTTGTTAGTGATACAACTTCCTGGGCCTTCGTCATATTGTGGTAATGTGGCCAGTTCCTTTCCACGCCGCCTTTACTTCCCCAACACGAAGTCAGGTACCCATTACTGCTGGGTGGGCAGGAGGGGGCGGAGAAAATCTGTGTCCGAACCGAGGCTCGAACAAGGACTTTCCGCTTCCGAGACGATCGCTCTAACCGCTCCGCCACCGCACCCAAAGTGTAAAGTTGGAATTATTCGCCGGTCTACACTGACGGTGTGAGTTCGTGCTTGAGTAGAATCACGTCTGTTTCCTGATAAATTCAGCCACGATTAGCTTGCCTGACACTGACAGCCTGGGTCAAAACACCTACTTTTTGTCGAAGGGGCTGGAAAATTAAATACTTACCGTCTAAAGTCTCTACTGTTTTCACCTGGACTTATATTGTATTACAATACCCTAGACTGGTCACTGCGCAGTGTTTCTGATTCACTCTGGAACCAACCATTCGAGCCTACAAAAAGACAAAGGGTTAGGGTGCAGTACGCATTCGACTATTTCTCTCTCTCTCTCTCTCTCTCTCTCTCTCTCTCTCTCTCTCTCTCTCTCTCCGTGTCTCTCTCACACTAAATAAACAACATTCATTATCATTGCTAAATGTACAAGGCAACGATCAGATGTTTTGGCGGCTGTCTCTGCTAAAAAATAATAATTTTTCATCTCGTGAGTCCACAGAAACGAGGTGCCTAAACAGCAAAACGTATTCTTCTATCTCCACACATTTTCGGACGCTACATGCCTACTAGAGTGTCGAAATTTGTTTGCTAAGGGGCAGGACTTCTTTAAAAATTGATGTATCAATTTCTTTCATCCTCCATGTCATACAAACTGAACGATCATTTTAGCCGAGAGTATACAAACTCTCTCTGAGTGAGCAACACAAATTATTGAGCCCTTTTTAGGAACAAAAAGATGAAGAAATTAAAAAAAAAAAAACGACCAATAAATGAGGCCCTAACTTCTAGATCTTGAAGCTGTTTACATCAATCCAGGCCTTTGCTCAAAGCTGAAAACATTTCCTTCTTCACAACCCTCCCCCAACACGTTCGGCACTCTTGTCCTGTTCACAAATCCGAATAAAAAGAGGGGGGAAAACCCGTTTCCTCCTTCAGCCCCCTCCCGAATTGCCGGAGGTGAGAACGAGTTCTGTCCTGTTCCTTTCCTCCAAATCTAACTTGGACCGTCTTTCTCTCCTCTATTATCGGTATTGCGGTATTCAATTTTGCCCCGAGGGCGAAGAGCGGGCGAAGAGCGAACGAGCGGAAGCAACGGCAGTGCTGGGCACGCGTCCCTGATTTGGACCAGGTATCCAGTTGAGAGAAGGGATCCGGTTGTCCGGATTCGTATGCTTTGACGCTGATTATTAAATTTGGGCTGGCCCACCAAAATAAATGCGAGGGGAGACGAGGATTAATTTGTCAGACCCGTGACGCTGTGAAGTTGCGCCGTTTTCATAACAAAATGGTCCCCCCAATGCATAATATTATACTCTTTTCACTCCTGTTTTTGTCGTTCACTCCTCGTTTCTGGGACTTATTTCAATGCCCCTATTATGATTAGCTTTGAGACCAACTGATGAGGGTCCTGATCGCAGTAAATCACCCAAGAACCGTTTTTTCTAGCCTTACATCTCAATCCAAATCAGAATTCTTTGCCATCGGTTTATCTTGAAGAACTTTGAATCCAGATGATGGAAAACCGAGTCGATTCCCGGCACAAAGGGGGTAGTATTTTTGCTCCTCCTTCAGGCTAGAAAGCATGGGCTGGCATAGAGGGGAGGTGAGGGTGCTACTGCAGATTGACCTTTGGAGGATAGCGTCCCTTGTAGCCTGTACGTCAGCAGCTATTTCTGCTCCCGAGTTATCTCCTCTCATTTGCTGGTTGTCCGACTTGTTAGCAGCTCAGCGGGAGGCCGTCTCCGATAGGCTGGGAATAGAGACAAACAATTAGAATTGTGTCTTCTTCTTCTTCTTCTTCTTCTTCTTCTTCTTCTTCTTCTTCTTCTTCTTCTATTTCTTCTTCTTCTTCTTCACTATTAATAAGCAGAGTTTATGCTGTTGAGGCAAAAGAGGATTTCTCTGTTGACACCCAACCCTTGGAGTTCATATGACCCTATGCAGTTGCGAGAGCCGTCAAAACTTATTAAAACAAATAAATCACTATTATTATTATTATTATTATTATTATTATTATTATTATTATTATATTTTTCATCATGTAAGCAAATTCATATTAAGTAGCCCATCACACACGCACAAACATTTGGTCAAAGTGTTTGACGTCAAAAGTATTGACAGTTTCTCCCTAAACGCCCAATATATAGTCGCTTTTAAGCACAAGGGGGCTATCCTGAACAATGCTGTTTTGAGAAAATCGAAGCTTAAGTTTTTGGATCCTTATTCAGTTTCTTTAAAAGGCAATGAGAGTTTTCTTTTAAACCAAACAAATATACACACCAATGAGACCAAACTTCTCCTCTAGGTAGGGCAATGCCCACTTTTGGTGTAGATCAAGATTTCTGGAAACCCATGAAATCTAAGTTAGCTTGCTTGTCCTTAAAAGCGACCAAATATTGCGCAATGATCAGTTGGTGCCTAGACCTCGCTATGGACACACCAACAGCGCTGGTTCTTGCTTTTAGTCTTCAGGCGAGAACGAGAAAACACCCCCCCCCAAAAAAAAAAAAAAAAAAAAAAAAAAAAAAAAACAAGGAACGAAAGCGGAGCAAAAAGTGATTTTTGCGTGTTAAGTTTGGGAGTCGATGACCTTTTTCACGTCCATTCCAAAAATCGCCCCTTCCTAATCTTCTTCTTTAGTTCATCCTTCATCCCTTCCTTATACCACTTGTGGTATTTGTTTAGCAATGTCTGATATGCATCTTTTGGGTTTTTTAATTTCTATCAGAATAATCATTGCTTTTTACTTTTCAAAGCACGGGTAAACTCCGAACATTATGTATCAGCTCAAGAAGCAATTTTTCTCCTCTTTAGACGGCGCAATGTTGATATTTTCTATCCCCCGGCAAATGACAAAATAATCTGAGCATAAAATATTGATGGAGTACCACACAGGCACAAAATATAATTTAATGAAATCTTTTAAAATTATAAAAATAACATTTTTGATAAACTCAAAATTTTGATGTTAATACTTTTTTCCGGACATCAATATCCGCCATACACGATCAAAAAAAGGTAAAAAAAAAATTGACGTAAAAAATGTTGACAAAAATGTGTAAGTTTTATGTGCCGCTTCAGGCTACATGTTTGATGGTGTATGTGTTAGATAGACATATTATTATGCCGGACATATGTAATAATAGACAATGACAATGACAATCTTTATTCATCTCGCAGGGAGAAATTTGTCTTGGTCGTTAACAATGGCAGTAGACGTTACAAAAGTTAGACTTAAAGGTGCACTCACGCAAACGCACAACAAGACAGGACATTATGCCAAGTAAATACATGTCTCACGGGCTGGGACAACCCGCTCCGTAACTCATTTATTCTCTCTCTCTCTCTCTCTCTCTCTCTCTCTCTCTCTCTCTCTCTCTCTCTGTTTCATTTGTAGCACTGTGTTCAGTAACCTCACCGCAGTTGGTACGAATGAATTTCTATATCTGTCATCAGAGTGGTTACGTTGTTGGGCTCGCAAAAGAAAGATCGTAGGTTCAATTCTCTTCAGGGGCTAAACGTTGTGTCCTTGGAAAAGTCATTTTTGATTAATGTTTAATTGTTGTCCACAATTCACCATTGTAGGAATAAAAAACCCAAGCTATAGACAACAAAGATTTTTATCACTTGGCTAGTGTTTTTGCGCACGAAATCGGCTGCTAGCACTAGGTTTCCAAAAAAGCAAGAACAGACACATAGAGAAATTCATTCGAACCAACTGCAGTGAGGTTACTGGACACACAGTGCTACAAATGAAAAGGAAAGAGAGAGAGAAGGAGAGAGAGAGAGAGAGAGAGAGAGAGAGAGAGAGAGAGAGAGAGAGAGAGAATGTTTTACGGAGCGGGTTGCCATGTATTTACTAATGGTATGTCTTGTGAGTGTATGCGTGAGTGCACCTCCTTACCTTTATAAACGTCTTCTGCCATTATCAACGACCAAGACAAATTTGTCCCAGTGAGATGAATAAAGATTGTCATTGTCATTGTCAGATCTATGTTTCCTGGGAATCCAAGAATGTTTCTGAGTGTTCTGTGGTAATTATACAGATTGTGACGCGCATAAAGTTTGTTGTTGAACATAGATATTATGTGATGAATGAACCCTATTTATAAAGATACTCGTTATGATTAGACTAACTCAGCGAATACACTTACCTTCACATAATGTACAAAGTGATGGCACACTAAAGCTTATTAACAGGACACAGAACTTCAGGTTAAAAAAGTACAGTTGGAGCATATTTCTTTTCAAACACACAATGTTTTCAATTTAACACCACATAGGTATAACAAATCAATTTTTTTAATGAATGAAGACCAATCTTATCTTATCTTATCTTATCTTATCTTATCTTATCTTATCTTATCTTATCTTATCTTATCTTATCTTATCTCGGTAACAAGTGTCAGTGACAGGCAGTTTATCTTATATACGCTATCAACAAATGGTTAAAGTAACTTTAAGATCCCGCAACTCGGAAGTTCCTCAGCCTTAACCCTATCCGTACGTCGTGTTTTACTATTGTATCCATACGACGTGGGGAACTCTGTGCCACCACTTTCCAAAAAGGAAATTTACTCGTTAATCAATCCGATCCGTACGCCTTGAATAGCAGTCGGTCAAAATGATTTTTTTAAAGAAATACCGAACATTTCAAAGAGATCTTTGCTCTAGAAGTATTCTAAAAATGTGAAGGATACAACCCCGGGGGTACAAAACAACCCTGGGGCTTACAAGATAGGGTTAAACGCATATCCGGTCTCTCCATTTATTATTCCTCGAGGGGACCGATTATTTGGATCCCCATGATGTCATACAGATGTAAACGACAGACGCTTTTATGAATGGTGATCAAATTTAATCTACTTTTACCGAAAATATGCCATGCCAAATTCATAAAAATTTAAACTTATAAGTGGGTGATTGGCAGGTGCTCTGATGTGCTTTGCTTCTTCTTTCCTATGAAACATCTATCGTCCTTATCTCCCCTTTTTCTTTTTAATGGTTGTTACTCTCCTGTAACATCTCTAATCTTCTGGCGCTTATTTGACCTTATGCAGTTGCGAGCGCCGTAAAACCTCTACTAAAACTTTAAAAAACCATAAAAATTAATTAAGTCAATGCAATAAAATTAAGCAAGCGCATTGAGGAGAATCACAATACCTAACAGTTTTAATTATTAATTATCAAACGTTGTAAACAGCGTATTCCATTGGCAAACTTTTAGTTTTAGTTTTAGTAAGAGTTTTACGGCATTTGCAACACAATGCGGTCATGTAAGTGCTGAAGATTTGAGGTTTTACAAGAGAGCAACAAACATAAAAAAGGAGGAGAGATCAGGACCATAGATGTTAGATAGGAAAGAAGAAGCAAACCACACCAGAGTACCCGCCAACCACCCACAACCTTTTGTATAGACAACTCCCCATTGAGTTACAATTAAAATCAGAATACTGAGTAGTTTTGTATCAAGCTCTTAGCCTGTTCTAGGCCTGGAGAAAGCAACATCATTCTTTTAAAAGGTGTTATTTATATAAAGTAGTTCTTCTTTCTTTACTCAACATTTAGAATTCACATTTCGGCAACAACAACAAAAAAGAAAAGAAAAACCATTTCTTGAGCACATAGAATTAATAATGAAAATTAAGAAACTACACAATCTAAAAATATAACTAAGAAACTATAATATTATGGTGTTAGTACATACATCTAAAAGGCTGGCCAAAGATTTGCTTCATTTACATCACATACCACGTATCCCAGCTCTAAGACGGGAACGGAATCACTCCACTGACTACTCAAAAGCAATAACGGGCACGGAGGGTCACTGAGTGCACAAGTGAACAGCCAATGGAACA
>NW_004798771.1:16179-17751 GCF_000002075.1 Aplysia californica | reverse complement strand
CCCCAACCCCCCTCAAATAAAAAACAAAACAAAACAAAACAAACGGGAGCTTTGCCTCCTTTTGACGTTAATGGCTTGTAAAAGGTTTTGAAAAACTCAAAATCATTGTTTGAATTATTTCAAAGCAATGAATCATCGAAAGTTTACCCACTTTATATTGCTCTGTGTGCTAGCAGCAAAAGTCGTGCCAACAGCAAAGCTTTCGGTTTGTTTGGTTTCTAAAATAAATTTTGTTTTGTTTTATTTTTTAAATATAGATTTTTGGAAAATAGAGAAACGAGGGTAAAAAAGAAAAGAAAAGGAATCCACTGGAAAAACTGCAAGGTCGTAAAATGGTAATCCTAGAATAATAAATTTCCAAGCATAAAGTCTCATAATATTTCTCTGTAACTGTTATTTTATCGTTAAATTTATTATCCGAATGTGAAATCAAACAAGAATCATGAACCAACGGTCTAATAAAAATGAAGTTTTGATTTAACGAAAAGCTTTTAAAACTCATTTCTTTTTCTCCTGTTTTCCACAGTGGCCTTGTTCGCTTCCCTGTCGTTAGCTCAAGTGAACAGAGGTACTTTTTAAAAGCTGTTGTTGTTGTTGCTGCTGTTGTTGTTGTTGTTGTTGTTGTTGTTGTTGTTGTTGTTGTTGTTGTCCTTATTGCTGTTTCTGCTGTTATTGTTGCAGTTGTTGTTGTTGTTGTTGTTGTTGTTCTTGTTGTTGATGTTGTTGATGTTGCTGTTGATTATGATGAAATTGTTGTTGTCGTGGTTGTTGTTTGTTATATTAAAAGTTTTTTTGTTTTTTTTAATTGATTCATAGCAGGGAAATTCTTTCAAACATAATAACTATTTGTTTGCGTTCTTACGCCCTACATCAACATAATTTAACTCGTTTAGAAGGTGGGATTATTATTGTTACTATTATCATTATTTGTCTTGCTTTCGGGTTTTTTTTAAAGTTTTTTGTAAGTGTTGTACGGCACTCGCAACTGCATAAGGTCATATGAGCGCGCGGGACACAGTAAACATTTTTAGCTTGTAGGAAATTTTGAATTTTTTTCCGGGTCGCGGCCGAAGCATACTATTACCCTTATCGATTTTAGACCAAAGGGATCTTTAACGTGCGCAACTTGCACACGGACGTTCCGAGATTTTTTGCCCTTGCCCGAGAAGGCTAGGTGTTGATCTTTATTACCAGAAGATCAGGGGTGTGGCTGAAAGACAGCATTAAGGAGGAGCCAAGGAGTAGCAGTAGAAAACTCCAGAAAGAGTCAAGATCCCAGAAGAGGGGGCAAAGGAGGTCCAAAACATTTACATTTCGTGTGCCTTTAATCAACTGTTTTCAGTAAAAGCCACACAGAAATGTGGTTTTAAATAGACATAAAGGATGTTGATTTTTTTTTTAAGTGAGAAAAACAAAGCAAAAAGAAAGAATCAAAACCTTTGATAAAAATTGTCCAAATGGCGGGAAAATCACGTTTCTTCGTCTTCAATATTTTAACGAGCTTCTGATTTTACCTGGGAACCACAGAATAATTTTGTCATTTCAGCAAAATGGTGTCAGCGGGTGCAATGT
>NW_004798771.1:13431-14968 GCF_000002075.1 Aplysia californica | reverse complement strand
GGACCAGGGATAGATTGAGATAAGACAATCATGTTATTGGACCAGGGGTAGATTGAGATAAAACAATCATGTTATTGGACCAGGGATAGATTGAGATAAGACAATCATGTTATTGGACCAGGGATAGATTGAGATAAGACAATCTTGTTATTGGACCAGGGATAGATTGAGATAAGACAATCTTGTTATTGGACCAGGGGTAGATTGAGATAAGACAATCATGTTATTGGACCAGGGATAGATTGAGATAAGACAATCATGTTATTGGACCAGGGGTAGATTGAGATAAAACAATCATGTTATTGGACCAGGGATAGATCGAGATAAGACAATCATGACGTTATAGATCTAGGCAAACAACCGCTCGTCGAGTCTACTGTTCCCCTATGGTCACTCTCCAGAGAATCCTAATTATGATTTAGTAACGTTGGGCTGTATCTGTCTGATTGTCTTATTTATCAATCTATGATTTAGTAAATTTGGCCTGTCTCTGTCTGTCTGGCTGTCCTATCTATCAATCTATGATTTAGTAAATTTGGGCTGTATAACCATCTGTCTGTCTTATCTATCAATCTATGATTTAGTAAATTTGGGCTGTATATCTGTCTGTCTATCGTGTCTATCGTATCTATGATTTTGTAAATTTGGGCTGTATAACACTCTGTCTGTTTATCGTATCTATGATTTAGTAAAGTTGGTCTGTATCTGTATGTCTGTCTATCGAATCTATCGTATCTATGATTTGGTAAAGTTGGGCTGTTTCTGTCTGTTTGTCTTATCTATCAGTCTATGATTTAGTCAATTTGGCCTGTATCTGTCTGTCTGTGTATCTTATCTATCAATCCATGCTTTAGTACACTTGGCGTGTATCTGACTGAAGGTCTTATCTACCAATCTATGATTTAGTAAAGTTGGCCTGTGTTTGTCTGTCTATCGTGTCTATCGTATCTATGATTTAGTAAAGTTGGGCTGTATAACAATTTGTCTGTCTGTCTTATCTATCAATCTATAAAAATGGTGAAATGCGCCCCTATCAACACTTTTCGCTTAATTAAGGGGCGGGACCTCCAAGTTTAACGTCCGTTTCCGATAGGACCGAGGCAAGTCGGAAGTTCATGCAAAGTGCCTTTCCCAAGGACACAACGTCGGACCGAGCTTAGGCTCGAACCCTCGAACCCGCGATCTCACGATTACGTGTCCTGTATCCTAACCACTAGGCTACCGACACCACCTATCAAGCTATCAATCAATCTTTGATTTTGTAAAGTAGGCCTGTATCTGTCTGTCTATCGTATGTATAGTATCTATGACTAGCTGGGTACTCCGTTCGATGAACGGACTTAATCGTCAAGTCATTGTGGGTCCAGTGCGCACAGCACGGGAACGGAAGTCTTGAAATAATTATGTCTTGAACACTGAATTAAAATGACGAACGGAAAAATCACAGTAGTAGTAGTAGTAGTAGTAGTAGTAGTAGTAGTAGTAGTAGTAGTAGTAGTAGTAGTAGTAGTAGTAGTAGTAGTAGTAGTATAGGGTT
>NW_004798771.1:11060-12196 GCF_000002075.1 Aplysia californica | reverse complement strand
ATCTGTCTGTCTGTCTGTCTGTCTATCTATCTATCTATCTATCTATCTATCTATCTATCTATCTATCTATCTATCTATCTATGGCACCCCGCACTCAAAGAACATTTCATTTGTCACGGAAGTACAGTGTTGGGTATCTACTCGTACATAATATTACTATGACGTCACTTGGTGGTAAAGAGAAAAAAAAGGCGAAAACGGCCTCAGCTATTTTTCTTTAAACTGATTAAAGTACAGTTAGGTTAATTTTATTGTCAAAGATGCTTTAATATTTGAAATTCCAAGTATTTTTTAAAATCAATTTTGAAACAAGGGCGTATTTAACAATAAGATAAAAAAAAAAAAAAAACCCAAAGAAATAATATCATCAAATCCATATTCACTAACAATAATACAGTCTAAACGATTTATTAAATAACTGTGGAATGACGTGGTGGAATCAGGCGCCCGCCAATTATGGGACAACTGGGGTTATTGCTACCATCGTAGAGCAACCTGTTCATTTGATTAACTTTTAGAGGAAAAATAATAACCACCAGTCTACGTTGAATAGAAGTAGAGACATTTGCGACTGAAGGAGGTGAGGGTCACCTGGTTTCAGAGGTAAAATTAGTGAGAAAGTGGCCGACAAAGCTAGGTAATTTCCATTGCTTGAGAGTCCTTTTGGAAACTGAAAATTTACAGGGTTTTTTTTTAACCTTTCATTAATATTTTTCAATAAAATCCACACAGATATGTGTTTTTTTTAATGGACATAAAAGGTGTTGAGTAAAAAAACAACAACAGGTAATTGAAAAAAAAAAACTGCCCAAAGGACATAAAAGATGCCACTTTCTTTGATTTCATTATTTTGACGAATGCCTGATTTCAAGGCAATGCCTCACCTATGATGTTTACGCTTTCTTAAACAAACATGAGCACTCAAATGAGAGCGTGCACTCACACACAAACCCAATGGCTTCCCAGAGTGAGCAAGACTGAGTTCATTAAGGCTACGTTTAATCAGACTCATGAATATATTGACCAGGGAAAGGTGGGGACTTTCCGGGGGTTGTTGCAGTAAACAGCTGACATGGAGGTAATTATCTGTGGACTCCCAACGTCTTTTTTTCTCTTTCTCTTTCTCTCTCTCTCTC
>NW_004798771.1:5051-7467 GCF_000002075.1 Aplysia californica | reverse complement strand
ATTATTATGACACTGTTTAAAAAGTTCACCTGCCTACTACAATCATTTTTCTCCTTGACAATGGATGGCTGCAATCGTTGAAATATCCTGGTGCGATCATTAAAAAAAAAAAATTGGGGGAGTGGGGTTGTTTTGGGTCGCTGTTTTTAAACTCTACTGGTTTTTTTAGTTATAGTAAGAATTTTATGGCACTTGCAACACAATAAGGTCATATATGTGCCGAAGATTAGAGGTGTTACAAGATAAAACAGAAAAAGAAAGAGGAGAGATCAGGACGATAGATGTTTGATAAAAAAAAAAAGAAGGAGCAAACCACACCAGAGCACCCGCCAACCACCCACTCTACTGTACGATATTCCATAAATTATGAAACATCTAGCAAATTTAATCCCTTTTTGCTTTCTAAAAAAAATATATCCACAGAATGTTTATATAAAATAAACAACTGAATTTATGAAGTCAACTTATGTATGTGTAAACAATCGAACAAACTTCCAACTGTCAGAAATGTTGATCGACCTGTCTCTTCCGTATAGCTTTGTCGGGCCGTCGTACACAGGTGACTCGAGTTCAATTCCTAAATGGCGAGAATCGGGATTTCTTAAAAAGAATGACTCATCACTTGTCGGATAACGTCAATGAACTTTTAATGATTCAACGAGGGTATTAGTGATGACGGCATCAACAGAAATGAAATGGAAGACACAAGTCAGTGATGTAGAACAGAATGAAACGATGAGTGATCGCATATTGACAAAGGAAACTAGATCTACACGCATGAGTCCCCACGTGACACAGAGTGATAATGATGATAGGACATGAACGGATGAATAATACTAATAATACAACTACATTTCTGGCTGGATATTGTCATCATATTGTATCCCTCTCAGCAATGGATGGCCTTGGCAGGCAGAGTCGAAGCCAGCCTTCTAAACTGAGTCGATAACGGCGTTGTTAAAAAAACAACAACCTACATTTAACAGAAAAAAATAAAAAAATAACTGGACCACAAAATTATTGCGAGTGTCATTTTGAAGACGGGAGGAGGGCCACTTCGACCATGGCTGTCACAGCCAACCTGTGCTGAGAGGGATAGAGCGGCCGGGCAGACTGGCGGAGCGACTCAATACTACTCTCTTTTGACAAAAGAACGTATATGCGTAATTGGTCGCTTTTAAGGACAAGTTTTTCAGGGTCTTCAGAAATTTTGACCTACAGCAAAAGTGGGTATTGCCCTACCTATAGGAAAAGTTTGGTGTCATTGTTGTGTATACTTCTTTGGTTATAAAGAAAACTCTCCTTGTCTTTTAAAGAAAGTGAACTTTATCTTCGATTTTTTCCAAACAGCATTTTTCGGGATAGCCCCCTTGTGCTTGAAGTCGGCCAATTTGGTCAAGTAGCGCTTTTATACAGGGGAGAAAACCATTTTCATGGTGAGTCTATTTATTTTCGTTTTACAAAATGTAGTGCGCCGCAACTGCAATTGGTCATATGAGCGCTCGCATCTATCTATCTCGGTTAGGTGGCTGTACAATTAAAATAAAGGAAGTTTTGGGTTTTTGAAAATATGCATTATATGACCTTATTACTTATCGATATTGTTATGACAAAAGATATCTTTAATCAATTACTCCATAACTTTGTATGTATTGTACACCTCAGAGACAATTACACAAAAGTTATGCCGCCATGAATATTGCCATAAAATAATCAGATTGAGCACATTTGGTCGCTTTTAAGCACAAGGGGGCTATCCCGAGAAAATCGAAGATAAAGTTTTGCCCCAAGTTCAGTTTTATTAAAAGACAAGGAGAATTTTCCCTATAACCAAACAAATATACACATAAATGAAACCAAACTTCTCCTTTAGGTAGGGTATTGCCCACTTTTGGCGTAGGTCAAGATTTCAGGAACCCCCCGAAATCTGGGTTAGCCCGCTTCTCCTTAAAAGCGACCACATTTAAGTTATCTTGAAACACACACAAAGTTAGTGGGGTTTTTTCCTCTCTTGTAAAATTTCATGTTTAGCATATTAAGTTTTTCTGTCATGAAACGGCAGAATACAGTTCAATAAAAACCTTCTTCATGCAGAGATGGAAAATGTAGGAATTCTCTAATTCCCTGTGGCATCATCCCGATATGGAAATGTGAAGAAGAGCTAGACGCCTATTTTTGTCCGTCGTAATGATATATCATAACAATTTGTGTGACATCACGGTGAAATCAGGCGCTCGACATCGAAAAAAAAGCGTCATTTTTCTGCCACCTGAACAATGTTTATCAATTTTGTCTTCATTTTGTTTTTGTTTTTGTTTTTGTTTTGTTTGTTTTGTATGTTTTTTGTTTGTTTTTGTTTGTTTTTGTTTGTTTTTTGTTGTTGTTGTTGTTGTTGTTGTTGTTTTTTGTTTGTTTG
>NW_004798771.1:3555-4947 GCF_000002075.1 Aplysia californica | reverse complement strand
CTCGAAGCCGTTTACGTCTATTTAATAAGACTTTTGTAATTGGATTTCTGTTGAAAAACATTGATGAAAGGCACATTACAAAGTAAATTTGTGCCTGGTTGGAGGGTGCTCTGGTGTGGTTTGTTTCTTCTTTCCTATCAAACATCTATCATCCTTCTCTCCCCTTCGTCTTTTTTATTTTTTTTACCTCCTTGTAATACCTCTAATCTTCGGCACTATTATGACCATGTCCTTATCTCCCTTTTTTCTGTTTCAGTGTTTGTTACTCCCTTGTAACACTTCTAATCTTCTGGCGTTCGTATGATCGTATGCAGTTGCGAGTGCGTAAAACCTTTATTAAAACTAAACTTTACAGCCTCCAAGACCACCACGTTTTGGGAAGTCAGCAATATTTCATCATTGACTTTCTCACCCTGGATCAGAATATAGGCTACGAACAAAAACTTTCCACCTTTCCCTATCCTGAGCTAGTCGCTTGATGTCATTCCATTTCTTGCTACTTTTCTGTACATCCATATCTGTGACTCTTCTCCAAGTTCCACGTGGTCATCCCTTTAATATTTTACCCTGTGAGTTCCAATCTAACACTTTCCTTGTTCCTCAATATTAAGCGGTCTTTTTCTCTCTAATTTACCCCTGACACCAAACGACCTCCCCCTCCCCCTCCGTCATTTTATTCCAAATATTTCGAAATATATTCAAGATAAATCGGTGCTTTTTAATCAATACTTATACAGAGAGAGAGAGACAGAGAGAGACAGAGAGACAGAGAGACAGAGAGACAGAGAGACAGAGAGAGAGACAGAGAGACAGAGAGAGACAGAGAGAGACACACAGGGAGAGAGAGAGACAGAGAGACAGAGAGAGACAGAGAGAGAGACAGAGACAGAGATGGAGACAAGCAACAGAGAGACAGAGCAGAGAGAAAGACAGAGAGAAAGAAAGAGAGAAAGAAAAAGAAAGAGTGAAAGGGAGAGAGACAGACAGACAGACGCAGAGAGAAACAGAAAACGTTATTGACAAACAGAAAGCTCAATAATAATATCTAAATGTAGCAGGTAATATTAGTCATGAAGTAATTTTGTAAATGGGCTAACAGATTGACTCATAAATGGTTGTAACTAACTATAGCAACAGTGACCAGCTCTCCCAAGGGGCCCACACACACACACAGGAGACAACGGACGTAAGCCAAGCAATCGTCGTGCCTGGGGCCTCGGACCAGGGAATAGAGAGAAAAGGATAGAAAATACAGAGATGGATAAAGAAAATGAGAGAAAGAGAGAGAGATAGAGAGGGGAAGAGAGATAGAGAGGGGAAGAGAGATAGAGAGAGATAGATAGATAGATAGATAGATAGAGAGAGAGAGAGAGAGAAAGAGAGAGAAAGAGA
>NW_004798771.1:0-1377 GCF_000002075.1 Aplysia californica | reverse complement strand
GAGAGAGAGAGAGAGAGAGAAGGACGGGAACAATACTGGAGGGTTTGGAAAGGGAGGGAAGGGTGGAGAGAGAAAGAAATGTTGAATTTGAATTGAGATAAACACAGTTTTCTTCTCACTGTGAACTACCTCTTGGGTAGATATAATTTTGGACCATGCAATCCCCCCCCCACCTCCTTTGTTCCAATGGTCTACCATTTATAGGTCAATCAATACAAATATGCGAGGTGTGCTGATAAAATGAGTTACGTCTCTCAATCCACACAAGGAGATTATCAGTTAACAATTGACACTGGGGTTAGATTGATAGATTTCCAATCGATTTCCATAGTCTTAAAGTTTAACATAATTTTTTTCTATATTATTTCTTCTAATAATATATTGTACAAATGCCATCTAAAACTTTGACGTATCTATTTATTTCATTTGGGCAAAAATCCCGAGAAGCAATTCAGTCTGTCAACTCACTTCACATAATATTATGTTTGTAATACAGTTCTTGCCAAACAGGGCTCTTTCGCCTACAGTTGAGCAATTTGGTAATGTTGGTGGTCAGTGGGGATTCCCCGGGAGATGACAGTTTAATTTCAGTAAGAGTTTTATCGCACCTGCAACACAATATGGTCACATAAGTGCCAAAGATTAGAGGTGTTACAAGAGAGTAACAAACACAAAATAGAAAGAGGGGAGATAAGTACGATAGAACTTTGATAGGAAAGAAGGAACAGACCACACCAGAGAAGCCGAAGACCACCCACTGGTGACAGGTGTTTTTAACTGGTACTTAGTTTGGATTTTGTTTTAGTACAAATTTTACGGCGCTTGCAACTGCATAATGTCATATGAGCGTCAACGGGTGGATGTCAACAGAGAAGTCCAAACGGGAAATCAGGCTTACTCTGCTCACCTCTCCTAGCCTCAACAGCACAGAGACTGCTTCGACTATCAAGGCACCCCGGAAATAACAGTTCACAAGAGATTGACGAACATAGAAAAGAAGAAGAGGAGAAATAATGATCGTAAGGATGAGGAAAAAAAAAACAAACAGTTCCCCCTATGTTGTTCCAGCAAGGTTAAGTTAAAAGAAACGCGTATGCCACATTTTTCTAAAAATCCACTTTTTTCCCCTTTTTTTAAACTTTTGCTTTTCCATGGCCGCAGACCTTTCTCCGTCACAAAATATCTTTTCGATGGTAAATAACTCATTTACAGTTCGATCCCCACATCGAAAAAAAATGTGACGTAGAAATATTTTTGCAGCCAAGGGAAAGCAAAAACGTCGAATTTAGACAAATGTGGTATATGGGTTGTTCAGTTTTAGTACGTGTTTTACGGCACTTGCAAAACAATAAGGTCATATAAGTGCTGAAGATTAGA
>NW_004798770.1:84896-85939 GCF_000002075.1 Aplysia californica | reverse complement strand
TCATGACCACATCACTGAAACCTTCGTCAGTCAATGGTACAAAGTCATGACCACATCACTGAAACCTTCGTCAGTCAATGGTACAAAGTCATGACTCACAAACATTAACATCGGAGTGTAACGAGAAAAAGCACCCCAAAAAAATAAAAAATTATTTCGTTCTCGGGAGAGCTAAAAATAGGCCATGTTAGACCTAGAATCTAGCTAAGGACGTGTCTAGATCTACGTTCTCTAATGTTTAGTGCTTTCAACTTTCCGCCAATTTTTAGTTTTCTCCAGACCTTATCTGCCGGTCCACTAGATCTGGGCCTAGATTCTAGATCTACATCTCGATCTATTATGTTGCTTTGCCTTTCCTGAAACAGTGCTGTAAATATGAAGTTTAATCTACCCGTCGCTGATGAAGGTTCTGATGGCCGAGTGAACAGTGTGTCTGCGTTTGAAACGCAAAATATTATTTTGAGAAAGTGGGTTCGAATCCCAGTCCCAGCTTTTTTCCCCTTCTTCTCATCCTCCCAACTTACCAACAATTTTTCCCATAATTATAATTTGTTGCTTTTAGTTTTTTAAAGTGGTAAATAAATCGCCAGTGCTGTCTGTAAGTGTTTTACGGCACTTGCAACACAATAACGTCATATTAGTGCCGAAGATTAGAGGTGTTACAAGAGAGTAACAACACAAAAAAGGAGGAGAGATCAGGACGATAGATGTTTGATAGGACAGAAGGAGCAAACCACACCAGAGCACCCGCTAACCATCCACGATGATGACGATGACGATAATGATGTCGATGGGGCAGTAGAAAACCCTATGTTAAGTTATTACTCCCCCCCAAACAAACAAACAAACAAAAACAACAACAACAACAAAAAACGATTCTAAAATCGGCTACTGTACATATGATCGTCTTATACGGCTGGCCATTAGTGAAGTTTCCACGAAGTTTTGTTTTGTTTTGGTTTTTCTGTTTGTTTTTTGTTTGTTTTCATTTTGTTTTGTGTTGTTGTTGTTGTTGTTGTTGCTTTTTTTTCTCTTTGTTTTGG
>NW_004798770.1:77534-82686 GCF_000002075.1 Aplysia californica | reverse complement strand
CCCCTCGATTTTCTCAAAACAGCATTTTTCGGGATTGCCCCCTTGTGCTTAAAAGCGACTATTTCATAGTACTCCTGTTGTTGTCTGTCTGTCTGTCTTCCTGGACTTCAGGTGAAGCTTACAGAATTGAGAAATCTGTCAAAATAACAAACTTATGCATCTGTGAAATTTATAATGGCTCAAACCAGCGGCACCTGTGGTGTAGTGGTTAACTGTCGCACGCGGAGGACCCCAGGTTTGATTCCTGAGGGGGTGAACATTTTTATCGAGTTACAGGAAAAAGAAATAGAGCCGGTTCCTTGACCACTAGGCCAACAACCAAACTCCTCCCATCAGAGGCTCACACAGTTGTACAAGATCATCTTTGGAAGAGCAGCTCTTCGTATTATGTTTACCATCTCATTACCTTACGAAGGGCCTGGGAGTTACTATGAAGATAAGTTTGCAATCAAAATTAGCCGAGGAATACAGCTGGTGACATCATATACTGGCCTTGACCCCTAGTGGAGGTGTAACATCTTGCAGTAACTACCACGGTGCTGACACATACCTTGGCCGCGATACTCACTTTTTTCTGTATTTTAAAAAAAAGTTTTTTTATTGACCTCAATGACACAATTTAGATCATTTAGGAGGCGGGCTTTCGATCCTGCCTGTCAGGACTAATCCAGGCTGAGAGGGAGACACTATCCCCTCAGAAAGAATGATAATATTAATATACTCAATTAAAATTATCCCCTGCCCAAAATCAAACTTAGGTTGTCTGCATTTGACAGTGTAGCGCCTGGCCATTCACAGAAGCTGGTACCGAGCACTATGTAACATTTTAAAATTCCCTGCGAGTACGTATTTATGCATGCATGTATAACATTGTTTGTATCCATTGTAAAGAAAAACGTCCCTTTGGAAATCAAAAATAGATGTGGAGTTTTATTTGTTTATATTTTATCTATAATAAAACAAATGACAAGAAACAAGAATGATCATACCCATCGTGAACAGGGCACAATTCTCACAGCGTTTTTGGTTTAGAGATGTTGCTCGAATGGAAGAAAAAAAAATCAGGTATCTCATTTTCTTATAAATGGTCTACTGCCGTTTTCGGATAAGCTGTGTAAGGTTCAAGTGACTTGACTATACTTAAAAGAAAAAAAGAAGAAAAACTCAGGGCTATGAATGGGCTCTGGCATCACGCCTAACAAGCTGAATGTTGACACAGTAAACGGTTCACGGACCTGACAACCCCCCCATGACCAAAAATAAGAGTTTTTCTCAGAATCCTCTCTAAAAAATCAGAGTTTGGTGAAAAAATCAGTCTCCAAAACCGCGGTAAATTCAGATTACTTCATAAACTGATCGTGGTAAAAAGAAAATGTGTATTTTCGTGTCATTTATGATAAGTCGGGTACAAAAATTGAAAATGTATTTAAAAAAAAAAAAATCTGATTTTATGCAAATCCGATCTGAGTCCTCCCATAAACAAGCAAAAAAAAGAAAAAAAAGCAAATCCAAGGAAAAAAAATCTCCAAAAAAATATTTGTTTAAAAAATGGAAGGGCTCCAATTTTATCGAAGTACTTGGCAAGTCAGGTCTGTCTTTACGAACCAACGTAGGTACGGGACATCTATTCTGGCAGGTGGCAATGAACAATTTCTTGTTGAAGCTATTCATTGCTGTACTCAGTACTGACAAAATAAAACTTCAACTTTCTTCATATAATGTTATGGTAAGGGCAAAACAATTAACAGAAATAGCCTCAAAATTAATCAGAATCGTCAGCAATTTTTTTTTCAGTTTAAGTAAATTAACAATGAAGAAGGAGAGATAAGGACGGTGCAAACCACACTAGATCAGCCACCAACCAACCACCAGAACCTAACTAAATTACTAGAACTTATCAAAAACAAAACACTAGAGAGTACACTTGACAAAGCTGTACAAGAAGTCTACGTTGAAAGTCACAGAGGGTCTTTTATGAGAAAAACTGCACACGATCCATCCAAAGTATATAAACATGGGTATCGATTCTGAATAGACGGCATCAGGAGGTAATTTATGAGACAAATTTGAAAAAAAACAACAACCCGCACACATATATATGTATAAATTTTCCGTTTTAGCAATGGGTGAGTAAGTAGTCTGAGAGTTCAAGAAAAGTCTAAAGACACATTTTGTCTATTGTGATACTATCCTTTGCTGTCAATTCTAAGTTTTGTGTGTGCGTGTGTTTGTGTGTGTGAGTGTGTGTGTGAGTGTGTGGGTGTGAGTGTGTGTGTGTGTGAGTGTGTGAGTTTGTGTGTGTGTGCGTGTGTGTGTGTGTGCATGCGTGCGTGCGTGTGCATGTGTGTGTGCGTACGTTATGTACACATATTGATGGCAGAGAAAACCATAGCGTTCCTGCTACTGTGATGGACAGAGGTTTGAGGATTGTGATACTGAAGGCACACTGGCCATCGGGTCAGCCGGGCCGACTGGGATGGTCAACTGTGTTGTAATTCAAAACCCAAAACCACTCAAAATTGCACTTGGCAAAAATACGTAAAAAGTGTAGAACTTTATTATAATAGATCTAGTCTAGATCTATATATAGATTCTAGCACATGAAAAAAGATTTCATCATTTTTTTAAAAAGTAGCGTTCGTCTCGAAAAATAAAAAATATTACCTTTGGGGAAGGCATGATGCAAAGTGGGAGGGTAAAAATCAAAAGATAATTTGTCATGAAGATTGTGTAGATAATGAGAAGCACGATCATAATTTTAGATGGACAATTTCAATCATTCAATGGCTTATGGTGCAAGGCTTTCTTATCAAATGCTGACCACTGTTCCTCCTTTAGCTTTTTTTAAACAGGAATGGCCAATTTTTCACAAATGGGTTTGTGAAATTTCATCTTAGAATAAAAGTTGTATTGTTAATCTAGATCTAGATCTAGATCTAGAAGGAATCTCCTAGAATTTTAGTGTGAGGACCACCCAAAGCATCACCCGTAGTCTTGACCAGTTAAGCACCAGGACCAGTTGTTGCCAGTGAGTAATGTAGCTTTAGGCTCATTCAGAATAACTAAAGAAATGCCAATGTCAATGATTACAAGATAAGAATCGTGCCGTTGAAATTAAAACAAGGAAGTATACATACGATGATACGGGAACGGTCTTTATCTGCATCAGCAAATAGTTTACTTTTATATGAAAATATAAAATGACTCTCAATTGTCAAACTGAATAGGCCTCGACAGAAATAGAATCTAGATCTAGATCTAGATTCTAGATCTCTACAAACTGAATAGGAAGGATCATGAAATTTCTCTTGGCTTTTCAACAGTTTCAGTTTCATTTATTCAACATAAAAGTTCTAGATCTAGATCTATATTTAGCTTCCATTTTACGGGCTTAAAGCATTACTAACATTACCTGTAGCCCAGCCCGTACTATGAAATGTTCAATTAAGCTATACTTGGCGACACAAACCTGAAAAACAGTAGCCTAGCCTATACATTTTCGTCTTTCCTCAGTCCGTCAATAAATCAACTAAAGAATCTACACAGACAAACTAGACTACCGGTCTATGGACAGAAGGAGTCCATCCTACAACAATAGCCTACATCATGCTGTTATAAGGGTTGATAAAAGAACACCTGGTTGCCGGTAACTGTTGTTATTTTGGGTGTGGGGTCATACAGAAAAAGCAAGCACAAAACTGGTTCCTTACCGTATGATTGACACCCCACATGAACACACTGAGAAGCGGCTCATTTGCTCGAAACAGTTTCAGCTTTGGAGCCACTGCTTTCACTTTTATTTGTTTCCGCTTTGTCGATGAAAGATTCATCTTGGAAATATTGCACTACAACGAAGCAAAGGGCAAAACACCTCTGTGAGATGTGTGCTCTCAGATGCAAGAGTCCTGATTAACTGAGAGGAATAACAATATTGGCATCGTCCTGTCGGTAGGCTGGAACTGAATTGTAAACAAGATGGCGCTTCCCAGCATCCATTTACGTTAGGCAGGCTACTCTGGAAATATTTCCCCAAGTGCAATGTGAATTCACAGTTATCTCGCTTTGATCAAGATGCATCAATCGCCAGATACGTTCCCATTGACAACCATTCTAAGGTTGAAGAATCTCGGATTCCCTTTGCTTTCTGAAAGATAGTTTATGTGTAACGCCAGTACCACGACTTTTTACTATTTATTTTTCCGTTTCCTCTTCCTCTCCTCCTCCTCTTTCATCTCCTCCTCCTTATTATTACCAATAGCCTCGGCCTATCAATAGGCCCTTTCACTATCATTATATCATATTACCGATATAGGCCTATTTAAAAGTTAATAGCAGTATAGTATTTCCCATTCAAATGCTAAAGTAAACGAAGCAAGTTCTAATGAGACATAGTGAAGCGAAAAAGAACACAGTAAGGTCAACTGTGACATTTAACTTCAAATATGAACATGGAAAGAGCAAAATTGTGCGGAGCCCATTCAAGTAGGAAAATTTCTGTTTCAATAGTGAATAAATGCAGAAACAAAATGTAACATGGCAAGTGCAAATGCAACAAGGCTGCCAAGGGTTTCTAAACAACTTATTCACTCCTTTTCGTCCCCTCTGTTAGTTAGAGACGCTGACTTGAAGAAATGATTTCCAATGAATGGATTAGAATCTAGTTCATAAACAGCAGGCTACTTAGGCTATTAATTGCTTTGCTGTAGCAAATAAAAACAAGCACACATACCCCCACACTCAATCTATGCACATCATCACTGCCTTTCTCACCATGGATCAGGGTAGGCTACAGGCCACGAACAAGAACTTTCCACCCTTTTCTATCCTGGGATAATCACTTGATATGGTTCTATATGCCTTCCACATTTCTGTACGTCATTTTCTATCCTGGGATAGTCACTTGATAAGGTTCTATGTCTTCCACATCTCTGTACATCATTTTCTATCCTGGGCTAGTCTCTTGATATCACTCCAAGTCTTTCCACTTTTCTGTACATCATTTTTTGTAACCCTACTCCTGGTTCGGCTTTGTCCACCGCCCTCATAGAGTTATCTCCTTTATAAACCTAGTTGTGTAAATCTACCACCTAGTTGTGTCAATCTACAACCACCCTCATAGAGTTATCTCCTTTATAAACCTAGTTGTGTCAAT
>NW_004798770.1:66793-77434 GCF_000002075.1 Aplysia californica | reverse complement strand
CAAAAGAGAAGGAGAGACAGACCTACAAAAGAGAAGGAGAGACAGACCTACAAAAGAGAAGGAGAGACAGACCTATAAAAGAGAAGGAGAGACAGACCTACAAAAGAGAAGGAGAGACAGATCTACAAAAGAGAAGGAGAGACAAACCTACAAAAGAGAAGGAGAGACAGAGCTACAAAAGAGAAGGAGAGACAGAGCTACAAAAGAGAAGGAGAGACAGACCTACAAAAGAGAAGGAGAGACAGACGATAAAGTTGAGATAGGGTATTGGAACAAATGAAAAGATAATGAGAGACAGACGTACAAAAGACAATGAGAGACAGACGTATAAAGTTGAGATAGGGTAATCGAACAAATGAAAAGACAACGAGAGACGAACAAATGAAAAGACAACGAGAGACGTACAAATGAAAAGACAACGAGAGACGTACAAATGAAAAGACAACGAGAGACGAACAAATGAAAAAACAATGAGAGACGTACCCATAAAGTTGAGATAGGCCTCTCCTCCGAGGCCAATAGTGATGAGTCGGATCATCTTGTGCAGCGCCATGCCTCGGTCCACGACCACATTGTCCCCCGACAGAACGGACATGTGCGTGTACATCTCTTTGTCCATCAGCCAGAAGGCGATGGTCTTGTCCCCCACCAAAGCCTGGTCGTGGCTCTCCGCGTAGGCGATGCACTTCTCCGCGTAGCGCCGGTTGACCAGCGTGTGCACGATGGAGTCCAGGTTCCAGTCTTCATCAGACGTGTGCTTCAACACCTGGCGGGAAAATGGGAGACCTCGTGGTGAAATCAGGCACTCGTCAAGATAATCAGATAGAACAAACAGGTGCGCGGTGACGCGGTTTGACTCGAGAACAAACAGGCATTTTCCCATCAGTTTGGCAATTGTTATCAAAATGTTGTTTTTTGGCTGAACACCTTCTATGTTTCTATGAAAACACATTTAACATTTCCCTGTGAATTTGACGGAAAAACCCTGTTTTAAAGCACAAAACATGTAATCTTATGTTTTCAAGGACTCATAGCGTAGCCATTGAAAAATAGAGTTCTTCCCAAACATGAATTCTAATTGTTCCCAAAACTAGTCACAGTTTCACTTTGATCTTTTTCCCACAAGTAGGGTACAGTCCTTCCACCACCTGAAGCTGAACAGTCAGGAAAATTGTGCCGGGGGTCTGGGGGTTGCAGAGGCCCCCAGCAGGGTCCAGGGACAGCGTCCCGGTGGGGGTTCAGGGGGTGAATCCCCCAAAGAAATTGAAATGTAGAGCTTTTAGAGGGTTGAAAATGGCATTTGGGAGCCTGTTTGAAGAGATGGCCTACAACCCATACTACCTATTTTTTCACAAAGATTTTGTCTTGTTTGATTATCTTTCCATTGCTGGCAATGTTTTAAAGCAGGTTCCCCTTCCATTGCTGCTATCATCATCCAGTGCCAGATCTGCGACAGACATCAGCGATCATGGTTCTCCATTCATTCCTTAACTCAGATGCTCTCAAAAAAGCTACGTTTCCCTGATCTTTCCCTGTTACCCATTTGTTTAGATTCCCTAAATAGGTTGTTCTGGGCCTACCCCTGCCTCGCTTGCCCTCAATTTATTGCTACAAGATCTAGATCTATAATTCAATAAATTTGTCATCGCACCATTGATGGAAGGCAAACCTGGGAATAATGAATAGATATGTAGGCCTACCTTCACAATACAGTTACCCAGCATCACAGAATTCTACACTTATAGAAGCGGAACTCCCTCTTCGCGATCGTCGATTCGCTGTGAGGAATTGAAACTAAAACATGGCGGCCAGTTGAGGGCACCTTTGGCTGCGCCGCACAGTGAGGCTTCGCGTTGCTATGCACGCTGATGCTAGTGGTAGGGTTTGGAAGACACCTTACATTAATGTTACATCAGTATTTTAAAACTTTCTTCGAAGAGGAAATATAGTGAAATAGTCTAGTACATTTTTACTGCCAACAATATGTCATAATTGGCAATGTTACAATGTTTTTGTATCTGTATTGTTGGTTTGTTGTTGTTTTTTTAATGATGGGATGGGATGGGATCTAGATCTAGATAGATCTAGATCTCTAGATCTGCTACTAGATCTAGATCTACTAAAGATCTTCACAATCACAATACACTTGATAATAACACTAATTATGAACATTAACTCTGTTGGAAAAGTATCTAGATATAGTCTTGATTAGTACTAGATCTACGATTGGAGAATGTGTCGGTTGCGCATAAAATACATAGGCCTATTGTACATGCTGCCAAAAACACAAAAATGCAGAAAAGGCCTCTAAATATTGTTTTACACATAAAAGCCAATAATGCAAAACAAAGTAAACAAGAGTGGAACTGGCATATGTTTCCTGAATATATGTTCAAAGTCATTTTCTGTGTGTTGGGAGTGTGATTTCTAATGCATGAATGAGAGGCTCATTCAGATGTGATAATGAAGAAACTTGTGTCTACAGTCACAACAGAAAGAGTTCCATGGCGAGTGATCACTGGTCAAGGATTTCAGAGCTGTGTGCATTTTGAGAAAAATGTATCCCCATACTCTGGATCACATGTCGAGGGGATGGGCTTGTCCCCCCCCCGCACACAGTAAACAAACACATATTTTGGAACACGAACAAGAAAAAATAAGTGGTCTGTTGTTACGGATCAAATTGAAGTCCTGTTTCAATTCGATTAATTGATAAAAATGCGTATCGCAATGCGTTGGCAACCCCTGCCCTATAGGCCTATATGCTATTTAATAAATACATTCGTCAGACCTGGAATCTTTAATGCCCGCACACAGTAAACAAACACACATTTTTGAACACGTATAAGAAAAAATAAGTGTTGTCTTGTTACGGATCAAATCGAAGTCCTGTTACAATTCAATTAATTGATAAAAGCGCGTATCGCAAGGCATTGGCTAACCCAGCACTATTACGCTATTTTATAAATACATTCGTCAGATCTGGAATCTTTAATCTTTACTTTTTAATCCCCGCACACAGTAAACAAACACACATTCATGAACACGTATAAAAAATAAGTGGCCTCTTGTTACGGATCAAATTGAAGTCTTGTTACAATTCGATCAATTGATAAAAGTGCGTATCGCAATGCGTTGGCCACCCCTGCCCTATAGGCCTATATGCTATTTAATAAATACATTCGTCAGACCTGGAATCTTTAATGCCCGCACACAGTAAACAAACACACATTTTTAAACACGTATAAGAAAAAATAAGTGTTGTCTTGTTACGGATCAAATCGAAGTCCTGTTACAAATCAATTAATTGATAAAAGCAAGTATCACAAGGCATCGGCTAACCCAGCACTATTACGCTATTTTATAAATACATTCGTCAGATCTGGAATCTTTAATCTTTAATTTTTAATCCCCGCACACAGTAAACAAACACACATTCATGAACACGTATAAAAAAATAAGTGGTCTCTTGTTACGGATCAAATTGAAGTCTTGTTACAATTCGATCAATTGATAATAGTGCGCATTGCAATGCATTGGCTAACTCAGCATTATACACTATTTAATAATACATTCGTCAGATTTGGAATCTTAAAGTATAATCATAATTATATGTGCCAGCGCGTGGAAAGTGAAAGTGAAAGGAATTGAAAATGCTTTCAAAAACAAAAACATAATTAAAGTAGGACTACATGTGCTTATAAAGGCTCAAAAAGGTGTATGGATGCGGAAATTAATGTTTCGGATGAAAATAATACGCTATCTTCACTACTGTAGCATGCGGTCAAAAATTTGATGCGCAACTTATTATCAAATATCTAGGCTACTGAACTATCAAACACCTAGATCTAGATTCTCCTACTTTTACACAATGACTTAGATCTATATCAATTCGTCTTAACCGATGAGTATTTTTTTCAAACATTTGTACACATCTATGTTCTATATTATTCTAGAAATTTCTTTAAAGAAAATTCTTTAATAAATACTAGCCCAATATATAAAAAAAAAAATCCCAGTCAATGGTTTCTACAGATTTTTAAAAAGTTTATAGCTGGAGCTAAATCTCTTTTAAAAGCAAGTCCGTCCTTTTTTCTACTTCTGCTGGCGACATAAAGCTAATTATTGAACGCCTGTTTTGAGAACATTAATTAGATCTAGTGAAAAAATATGTTCAGTGTAAAACAAATTTATTGTAATAAGTTTTACTACTAAAAAACTACGTAGGCCATATGCGTATGCAAAATGTGTGTGGGAAGCTAGAAGTGCTATGAATTTTTTTCAGTTCTGTAGATCTTATATATATCTATATAAACTCTGTATGTCTGCTTTTTCTGTTGTTGCACTCCAAAACACAACAATTTAAAACCTTAATTCCAATCTCTAGTTGCCCAGTGAATTCTGTAACTCAAAATTACAAACTGGACAGTAAATGGTCCACTTTTCACTCGTTTGTAAAAGCCGCTCTTGCTTTAAAAGCTATAGGGTTACTTCCGAAAACGATAAATAGTGCCCTCAAGACGCCATTGTTTTCGGTCTTCAATTCCTCACAGGTCACGTGGTACAGTTCCCGTTCTATAAGTGTAGAATTCTGTGCCCAGCATATACCCTAATTTTCCTCAATTTTCATGTCTGATCGTCGCATGTCACAACCTCGGAACACCACTTCCAATTATTCTTGATTTTAGTTTCATCGCGGCCCTTATCGCGTACCCCTGGCGTAGAATCTTTGCACGCATAATTTCTCTAGATCTAGACAATAAATCTGCTCAAAAAGTTTCTTTCTGACAGTAATTTTCTGTCTGAGATCACAAGTCAATTTACTCGATCAACGCGTAGATTTTCCAGACGCAACAACAATCCAAAGATAGACAGACGGAATGAGGGAATGAGGGAATGAGGGAATGAGGGAATGAGGGAATGAGGGAATGAGGGAATGAGGGAATGATAGAAATAGAAAGGAGGAAAGTGGCACAAAAAGTTCGCCAGATTTTGATCAATCTGCAGGTAAAAAATGTAGTACTGCCGACCAACCCGCAATGAATGCATGGGGCACAGCGGCATAATGGCCGATTGCAGGAAATGCGCAATCTGGCAGTTTCTATAACATAAACTATTGCCGAGAGAATTACCGTAAATATCCGTAACTTATACAAGACAATACGAAGGCAAGTACGGATCTTTTGCTACTGAATGTCGATAGACCTATGCTGTCGCAGATTTTTACGGAGGGAGTTGATAAGGATGGAGGAACAAGTACGGAACTAGCAGAAAGCACGGACTTCCGTAAAAATACGGAAGAGAGGAAGCACTGAGGGTAACTGATCAGGCTTTCAATTTAGCAAATTAAAAATGTTGGTGTCAAAATGGAAAAAGGGCGTTTTCTCAGCTTATGGCAGAACAGCCCGAAAGCCAGTCAGTGTCGCTACCTTGATCCAGACATCACAGAACACGTCACTGACAGACGTCACAGACAGACGTCACTGAACACATCACTGACAGACATCACAGAACACATCACTGACAGACGTCACAAAACACATCACTGACAGACGTCACAAAACACGTCACTGACAGACGTCACAGAACACATCACAGACAGACGTCACTGAACACGTCACTGACAGACATCACAAAACACATCACTGACAGACGTCACAGAACACATCACAGACAGACGTCACAGAACACGTCACTGACAGACGTCACAGAACACATCACAGACAGACGTCACTGAACACATCACTGACAGACATCACAGAACACATCACTGACAGACGTCACAGAACACGTCACTGACAGACGTCACAGAACATGTCACTGACAGACGTCATTGAACACGTCACTGACAGACGTCAGACGTCACAGAACACGTCACTGACAGACGTCACAGAACACGTCACTGACAGACGTCACAGAACACATCACAGACAGATGTCAGAGAACACGTCACTGACAGACGTCAGACGTCACAGAACACCTACCTTGATCCAGACGTCACAGAACACATCACAGACAGACGTCAGACGTCACAGAACACGTCACAGACAGACGTCAGACGTCACAAAACACGTCACAGACAGATGTCAGACGTCACAGAACACGTCACAGACAGACGTCAGACGTCACAGAACACCTACCTTGATCCAGACATCGGGTATAGCCATGGCCAGCCTGTAGTCGAAGCCGCCGCCCCCCTCCAGCAGCGGGCGACACAGCAGCGGCATCCCAGACACCTCCTGGCAACCACAGCAAGGTCAACATTGGAGTATAGTCACGTTTTACGGCACTTGCAACACAATAAGGTCGTAGAAGTGCCGAAGATTAGAGGTGTTACAAGAGAGTAACAAACACAAAACAGAAAGAGGAGAGATAAGGACGACAGATGTTTGATAGGAAAGAAGTAGCAAACCACAGCTGAGCACCCACCAACGACCCACTTGTCAACATCTATTGCAGGCCCCTTTCTTCTACCAAATGTATTAGGTTTGTAAGTTTGAAAGACCAAATGAGTCATTAGGTTTGTAAGTTGAAAGGTCAAATGAGTCATTAGGTCTGTAAGTTGAAAGGTCAAATGAGTCATTAGTTGTAAGGTCAAATGAGTCATTAGTTGTAAGGTCAAATGAGTCATTAGTTGTAAGGTCAAATGAGTCATTCGGTCTGTAAGTTGAAAGGTCAAATGAGTCATTAGTTGTAAGGTCAAATGAGTCATTAGTCGTAAGGTCAAATGAGTCATTCGGTCTGTAAGTTGAAAGGTCAAATGAGTCATTCGGTCTGTAAGTTGAAAGGTCAAATGAGTCATTTGGTCTGTAAGTTGAAAGGTGAAATGAGTCATTCGGTCTGTAAGTTGAAAGGTGAAATGAGCGTGCCGGACAAGGACACACATTGGTTCTTTTCAAGTTGGCTCAAAACACGGCTTGGATTTACTTGGCAAATCAGAATGGTTGAAAGTAACAAAAGTGACAAAGCTTACATTGCCTGCTCAGAGTAAGACTCTGACCTACACAGAGCAGTCCAAATTCAGATTTTAACCCTTCCATCCCTACACGCAGACATTTTCAGCAGCGCTTGTACCTCCCACTGTCCCAAGAGCGTATATTCTCAGTTTCGGTGGGTACCAAATTTGAAATGGCAGTGAATGTAATTAAACTTTAATTTTTATAATATTTGTTCATTTACCTTTAAACATTGTTAGATATTATCAAAACCTCATTACAAAGATACTACATCCCTTTTTAGAATGCATGCCTCTTTTTCTGAAATACTGCTGTATTGCCTGGGACTGGGGTTAGGGAGTGCACCAAAATGGCTGGGGCTGGGGTTAGGGAGTGCACCAAAATGGCTGGGGCTGGGGTTAGGGAGTGCACCAAAATGGCTGGGGCTGGGGTTAGGGAGTGCACCAAAATGGCTGGGACTGGAAGGGTAAAAAGCAGCAATATCTATGAGTGACAAAACAGACAACGGAGAACAAAGATGGGATATCTATGAGTGACAAAACAGACAACGGAGAAGAAAGAAGGGATATCTATGAGTGACAAAACAGACAACGGAGAAGAAAGAAGGGATATCTATGAGTGACAAAACAGACAACGGAGAACAAAGATGGGATATCTATGAGTGACAAAACAGACAACGGAGAACAAAGATGGGATATCTATGAGTGACAAAACAGACAACGGAGAAGAAAGAAGGGATATCTATGAGTGACAAAACAGACAACGGAGAAGAAAGAAGGGATATCTATGAGTGACAAAACAGACAACGGAGAAGAAAGATGGGATATCTATGAGTGACAAAACAGACAACGGAGAAGAAAGACCTCAGACCTCGGCCACGGTGACCATAAACTCAGGGTAGAGGCTGTGCAGCATGTGGTTGGCAGTCATCATGTAGACCAGGGACTCTGTGTCGGTGTTGAGGCCAAAGTACTCGTCGTAGTGCCCGCTGAACCCATGGCCTGGGGGGTGGGGAGGAGACACTAGAACCTGCTCTATTTTGTGTGTGTGTTTTACGGCGCTCGCAGCTCCTTAAGGTCATGTGAGCGCGCAGGACACATTAAACATTTTCAGTTGCTAGGGAATTTAAAATTTTGCCTGGGTGGCAGTCGAAGCCTACTCTTATCGGTTTTGGACCACCAAGGGATCTTTAACGTGCGCAACTTGCACACAGAACTTCCGAGATTTTTTGCCCTTATTCGAGAATGGTAAGTGTGGATCTTTCCTATTAGAAGATCAGGGGTGTGGCAGAAAGACAGCAGTAAGAGAGAGCCAAGGAGTAGCAGTAGAAAGGCTGCAGAAAGAACCAGGAGCCCAGAGGAGGGGGCAAAGGAGATGAGGTTGTGGGGGCAGAAAGTGGAGACGAAAGCAGACAACAGAACATTGCTTGAGAGCAGGAAAGGGGGTGAAAGGAAACAATTTTAGACCAAAAAAATGTTCAGTCGCTACCCGGATTCTAACCCGGGACCTTTGAAAGAGAGGCCAACACCTTAAGCTCTAGGCCACAAGAGCCCCCATATTACATCTGGGGGCTCATGAGACGATTTTATACATTGGGGGGCTCATGAGATGATTTTATACATTGGGGGGCTCATGAGATGATTTAATACATTGGGGGCTCATGAGATGATTTTATACATTGGGGGGCTAATGAGATGATTTTATACATTGGGGGGCTTATGAGATGATTTTATACATTGGGGGGCTCATGAAATGATTTTATACATCTGGGGTCTCATGAGATGATTTTATACATTGGGGGGCTCATGAAATGATTTTATACATCTGGGGTCTCATGAGATGATTTTATACATTACATCTGTCCAAAAATACATTTTGTGACTGTATGTGGGGAAAAAATGCTCCAAAATGGAGGACATCCTGGACTTTTCATTGTGGTTAGTTGTTTTTGGTTTTGTCAAGGGCATTTTAAAAACTTGTTCAATCCCCAAATGAGTGCCAACTTTGCTGGAAGACAGCGCAAGGTATGACACGACTTTGTCATCTTTTTGATGGAATAATGATTCCATGATAACAAACTCCAAAATCTACACAAGCACTTAGAATCTTCTTCTCAACCAACCGCTAATGCTGGTAACAACTCACCCATCCCGTGGGTGTGGTACAGCATGGACGTCACTCCGTCGAAGCGAAAGCCGTCAAATTGGTACTCCTCCACCCACCAGCGCAGGTTAGACAGCAGGAACCGCAGAACTTCCCACCTGGAAAAGTCGTGCTAGTTTTTCGTAAAAGTTTTACGGCACTTGCAACACAATAAGGTCATATAAGTGCTGAAGAATAGAAGTATTACAAGAGAGCAAAATACACAAAAAATGAGGAGAGATAAGGACGATAGATGTTTGATAAGAAAGAAGAAGTAAACCACAGCAGAGCACCCACCAACCACCCACAAAAACGTTGCAAAAACAGGGAGACAACCAAAGAAAGATGGTGAGCAGAAGGAAAGAACCAATGGATCAGTCCCCGTGCCTCATGACGCGGAGATATCATGACCAGTCATTGCTTTCTTCTCATGTTTACACTTACTACACGTTCTCCTCCAGGCTTTCCAACACTTTGCTGTCACTTGCTGCGATAATGCGACAGTGACAATTATCCATTCCGTTCACTTGTCGCGATAATGCGACGGTGACATTTATCCATTCCATTCACTTGTTGCGATAATGCGACGGTGACATTTATCCTTTCCGTTCACTTGCTGCGATAATGCGACGGTGACAATTATCCATTCCGTTCACTTGCTGCGATAATGCGACGGTGACAATTATCCATTCCGTTCACTTGCTGCGATAATGCGACGGTGACAATTATCCATTCCGTTCACTTGTCACGATAATGCGACAGTGACAATTATCCATTCCGTTCACTTGCTGCGATAATGCGACGGTGACAATTATCCATTCCGTTCACTTGCTGCGATAATGCGACGGTGACAATTATCCATTCCGTTCACTTGCTGCGATAATGCGACGGTGACAATTATCCATTCCGTTCACTTGTCGCGATAATGCGACAGTGACAATTATCCATTCTGTTCACTAGCCGCGATAATGCGACGGTGACAATTATCCATTCCGTTCACTTGCAGCAGTTCTGTCCCAGGTCCGAGAAGTACGTTTAATCACTCTCCTGGCTGGCTGACCAGATGGGCTATTTTGTACTGGCTGACCAGATGGGGTATTTTGTACTGGCTGACCAGATGGGCTATTTTGTACTGGCTGACCAGATGGGTGTTTAGTTTTAGTAAGTGTTTTACGGCACTTGCAACACAATAAGACAAACTCACTGTTTAGTTTTAGTAAGTGTTTTACGGCACTTGCAGCACAATAAGACAACTCACTGTGTGTAGTTGAAGAGCCTTGAGTCCCAGAGGTCGTGCGTGCCTCGGGCCCCGTCGTGGAAGTAGCAGGAGCCGGTCCCGTCAAACTGGTTGAGTCCGTCCACTGTGTTCTTGGAGGCGTGGCTGTGGACGACGTCCAGTAGGACGGTGATTCCTCGGCTGTGGGCCGTGTCCACCAGCTCTTTCAGCTCCTCGGGGCTGCCGTAGCGACTGGAGGCGGCAAAGAAGCTGGTCACCTGGTACCCAAAGCTGGCATAGTAGGCGTGCTCCATGACAGCCATCAGC
>NW_004798770.1:65256-66693 GCF_000002075.1 Aplysia californica | reverse complement strand
CCCCTCCTTTGGACAACAGCTCTCAGATTGTCAGATCGTCAGACGCCTTCTTACATGGTCTCTTGTCGCCACGAGGCAGTGTAGCCATCTCTTTCCTGCGCTCTTTCGACAACATTGCGGGCGGCTGTTCACCAACAAACGCAATTTACAAGTAATCTCTACTACTTAGATATGCCTCGGAAATTCGGGTTTTGTCTGCGTCAGCGATTTGGAGCTTCAAAGTCATATTATAATTTGAAAGGTTAATGAAATCTTGTTCTATTATGCGGTCAAAAATTCGTGGCGCAACTTATTGTCAAATATTTCTTCAATTATTGAACATAAACTATCCAGCTTTTGCACAGTGACTTTTGTCAATTTGTCTTAACAGGTGAATATTTTATCACACTCCTGCACACTGTAGTTTAGAAAATTCCTGAATAAATACTAATAAAAAATCCATGGGTGGTCTTTACAGATTTGTAAATGCTTACAGCTGGGGCAATATTGCTTTAATAGCAAGTCCGTCAGGTTTTTCTAATCGGGACATTATGCTTATTGAACGCATGTATTGAGAGCCTAACGTGCAAAAACTGTGTTCACTGTCAAAATTAATGATTTCTATAGTGCGGTTAAAAATTCATGATGCAACTTATCCTCAAATATCTCTTTAACGGGAGACTCAATGTCATTCATACTTTGCACAGAAGTTTGTATTAATTTGTCTTAACTAAATCATATTTTTCTTGAACAATTGGGGCTAGATTATAAAACATTTCTTCATAAATTTATATAAAATACTTGAAATCTCTGTCACACGTAAAATGGTATTGCTCACAGCACTTCCCCCTTCTCACACATATTTTGATATGCATATAGCCTGCGTAACAGCTCATCAAAGACAATTTTTACTTGCAAAACTTGTTACAAAAAATTGTTGTTATAGTGAACTCATTTTTACAGTAATGGCTCTATAAAATGCGTTCAATAAGCATAATGTCCCGATTAGAAAAAAAAACTGACGGAGCTATTAAAAGCTATCCCCAACTGTTAAGATTGAAACATCTGTAGAAACCACCCACTTGGATTTTTTAATTAGTATTTATTAAGGAATTTTCTAGAATACAGCTTGCAGGTGTTTACAGAAATGTTGATCTGTTAAGACAAATTGATACAAGTCACTGTGCAAAAATTGGAGAACCTGTGTCGGACAGTTGAGATATTTGAAAGTAAGTCGTCCCACGAATTTTTGACAGCACTATAGTAACAAGTTTTGCAAGCAAAAAGTACCATTGGTGAGCTGTGACGTAGGCCATAGGCTAGGCGTAATCATGTGTGTGAGAAGCAGGAAGTGCTGTAAACAATTTCATTTTCCTCGTGAAGGAGATTTGTAGTATTTTATTTAAATTTATGAAGACAATTTTTAAAATCTAGCCTCAACTGTTGTGGGAAAATATG
>NW_004798770.1:61528-63059 GCF_000002075.1 Aplysia californica | reverse complement strand
TCTAAGTGAGTGAGTATCTAAGTGAGTGAGTATCTAAGTGAGTGAGTATCTAAGTGAGTGAGTGTCTAAGTGAGTGAGTATCTAAGTGAGTGAGTATCTAAGTGAGTGAGTATCTAAGTAAGTGAGTATCTAAGTAAGTGAGTATCTAAGTGAATGAGTATCTAAGTAAGCAACAGTGTCAGTATTGAGGCATGCATTATCATTTCAGAACGAAGCTGTCATAGCCATATATTCTCTCCTACAGACACACCAAGTCATCAAAGAGAATCTCTTCAATGTTCAGTTGGGAGGTAGCACTACTACTCTCTCTTTATATAGTGCGATCAAAAAATTCGTGGTGCAACGTATCCTCAAATATCTCTTTAACGGGTGAATCAATGTCATCCATACTTTGCATAGCAGTTTGAATAGATTTGTCTTAACTAAATCATATTTTTCTAAAACAATTGGGGCGAGATTAAAAAACTTGAAATCTCTGTCACAGGTAAAATGGTATTGTTCACAGCACTTCCCGTTTCTCACACTCATTTTGATTAGGCATATGGCCTACGTCACAGCTCGTCAATGACAATTTTTACTTGCAAAACTTGTTACAAGAAATTACTGTTATAGTGAACACATTTTTTTTTCACTAATGGCTCTCAAAACATGCGTTCAATAAGCATAATGTCCTGATTAGAAAAACCTGACGAATTTGCTATTAAAAGCTATATTGCCCCAGCTGTAAAGATTGAAACGTCTGTAGAAACCACCCAATCGGATTTTTTATTAGTATTTATTACGGAAATTTCTAGAATACAGCTTGCAGATGTTAACAAACATGTTGATCTGTTAAGACAAATTGATACAAGTCACTGTGCAAAAACTGGAGAACCTATGTTCGATAGTTTATGAGATATTTGAAAGTAAGTCGCACCACGAATTTTTGACAGCCTTTACACATCTTCTTTGACAATAGAATTAATACCCCTAGTGCAGTCTCTCTCCTCACCTTGAGAAAGAAAACATAATTTAAAAAAGACATTTCTCTTTTGGACCTAATCACGATGACAGTCTAATAATAATTTTACAATAAGATGCTAGGGAATTTTGGCGGTTAAAAATATTTCATGTATTTTAGATTCCGCGGTAGATGCTCCGACTCGCTGGCCACCAGTCTCCCTCGTCTATTACTACTCGTACTGCAATGTGCACTGCACACAGCGCGACCAGGCACCAGGGCCAGTCAGTCGACACACACACAATACACACACACACACTCCAGTGTTCTGACTGTTCCAACACACCACACACGGGTGAAAACACAGGAGTATAATGTTGCATCCAGTTTATATAATCTGCCGTGAGTGGTTTGTACAGGCAATAATATTGTGTTGAATGGTTATGCATGCATGCATGCGTGCATAGATCTAGATCTAGATCTAGATCTATATATCTAGATTCTAGATCTAGAATCTAGATCTATATATCTAGATTCTAGATCTAATCTAGATCTAGATCTATGACCCCACATCATTAGGTCAGGGGGCAA
>NW_004798770.1:59551-60889 GCF_000002075.1 Aplysia californica | reverse complement strand
GACTTCCTGTGACTCGTGACTCTGGCTTCCTGTCCTGCCTCACTCGTGACTCACCTCAGGCTGGGTAGAGGGGATCAAGCGGTCCAGGCGTTGAACGTCGCATGCGCGTCAGTCTTTTTTCCCCCGGCAACTGATCATTATTACAATAATAGGCTAATCTTGACGTAGATCTACGTAATGAATTGTGCGCCGGTCTATGGAATCAAAAGTTGCCGTATGCTGTGCTTTACACAGCAAGACAGCCTTTTCCTGGTAAACAATCGAGATGACTCAGGCATGTGTATTTGAACGAATCGGTCTTTTTTTTTTACACAGCTCATAATATGCAGGTGCCAGGTGGTCTGCTAATCTTCAATTTTACCTTTTTCTACAACAAAGAAAGTGGAAAACATGGGGGGGATGGGGGGCGTATCAATGAGGCGGCGGGCATTGGATCGGCAGATAAAGTGTGGGGGAAACTAAAAAATGGCGGAAAATAGGAAGCATTGAACGTTAGATCTATAGAACTAAAACACAATTCCTTTTTTCCGGACCTGAGTCCAAATAACATTTGTTCATATTCGGACTTAAAGTTCGAGTTGCACCGTCTTGTTATTGTCCAAGCGTCTTTCGACTTAAACTTGCTCAAACTCTAACTCAAATGATTATGAATATGAGAGATGAACAAGACGTCTCTACTTTTGCGCAAACAATGTCAGAAACAATTGTAAGATCTAATCTCGATCTAGATCTACCCAATATTGATCGGAATAAGACAACGTCATAACAAAAGGAGTCCAATCCTAGGAGGTTTATTAAAAAACTGAGAAAACTTCCACAATTCAGGCAGAACTACAATATTATCATATGTAGAAACGATGGCTACTACATCTACATCCAGATCTAGTACTTTTCAAATAGCACGGGAGCTATTCAGAACGCGGCGTTGCAAATAGCGCTTGCCTTAAAAAAATGAAGTGACTATTTCTCCGAACGTTCGGGAAAAATAAACTTGAACTCTATTTCTCTGAATGGTTTCCGTTCTCGAGACTTTTTGGTTATTTGCGAGATTTAGGCGTCATTTTTTTTTCTGCCTTTCTACGAGGACTGAGAAGAAGCATTTTTTTCATCAAATTAAATTTCTAGAGCTAGAGATTTTTAAATGTCTGAATATTCAGATACTTCAGTTGTGGTTGGGGCTACGTACACCTGGACTATACTTCATTTGAAAATACCTTCGAAAGGTACTGCGAGAAAACAAGACTGATGGACCTTGGCAGTGTATCCTATTTTGTATTTACAAGTCACCGAGCAAAAACTAAAATCCTTCATGTAAAAAATAAAATCCCTCCACGCCCC
>NW_004798770.1:56321-57784 GCF_000002075.1 Aplysia californica | reverse complement strand
ACGTCCTTACACAGTATGCCACCACCATACACACGTCCTTACACAGTATGCCACCACCATACACACGTCCTTACACAGTATGCCACCACCATACACACGTCCTTACACAGTCTTGCATATATGTCATAGAGTGCTTGTTCTTGCCACCTTACTTATGCTTCAGCTAAAGCAACCAGAATTAAACAAGGACTAGTGATTTATGCTCGTTTTTTTAAAGCGACCGAAGCATTGTCCGGTGAACAGAATAAGCCTCCTCAAAGACTTCAAACAGTGGTTATTTCCCCTTAATATGAGTCACGACACGGTGGAATCAGGCGCTCGTCAATTTTAGGAATTATTGGTATCATCTGAAAGCTGATTTATTTGCCTTGCTTCCAATGAAAGAAATATCTATATATCTTGAATAAACTCAAGATATTTGTGATTAGAGGAAGCGAAGTCGCCTGGTGTCATTGGTCAAATTAGCGAGAAAATGGCCGCCAAAGTTTGGTAACTCCAATAGCTTCTTTGAAGACTGAAAAATGACATATTTAATACCTTTAATCAATGTTTTTTTAGTAAAATTCACATGGAAATATGTTGTTTATATGGATATAAAATGTTTTGAGCCAAAAAAAAGAAAGAAGAAAATTAGAAAAAAATAGCCCATCGTCCAAAAACGTGCCAATTTCTTTGATTTCCTTATCTTGACGAGCGCCTGATTTGACCACGATGTCTCACATTTCCTTGTCTTGACGAGCGCCTGATTTGACCAGGACGTCTCACATTTCCTTATCTTGACGAGCGCCTGATTTGACCAGGACGTCACATTTCCTTGTCTTGACGAGCGCCTGATTTGACCAGGATGTCTCACATTTCCTTGTCTTGACGAGCGCCTGATTTACCATGATGTCTCACATATGCATTACATTGTGTGAAGTAAAAAAGAAGAAACAATTCAAACATCACTTGACGACCAATTCCCAACAAATGTCTCATTCACAGTACACATTCACAGTACAGAGAAACAATTCAAATATCACTTGACGACCAATTCCCTACAAATGTCTCATTTACAGCACAGACTTCACATCCCCACACAACACAATACAACATTTTTCAAAAAGCAGAAAGCAAAAATTGAACCCCCCCCCAAAAAAAAACCCCCAATGAAACAAAACCCAAAAAAAAACCAAACAACGAACCGAGATCGGCAATCCTTGGAATGACGTTCTGAGAGAACTGTCTGTAGGTGGCCACCTTGCCCTCCCACGACGCAATGCCCACGTGGCTCTCATAGATCTTCAGGTCTTCCCGTTGTCGAGGATGTGGGTGGCGAAACTTGTACACCTGTCACACCGCAAACAAAAGTACTTGAGACAGGGAGGGAGGGAGAGAGAGAGGGGAAGAGAGAGGGAGGAACAGGGAGGGAGGGAGGGAGGGAGGGACAGAGAGAGAGAGATAGAGAGAGATAGAGAGAGATA
>NW_004798770.1:54306-56221 GCF_000002075.1 Aplysia californica | reverse complement strand
TCCTTGAGACTTCACAGTACAATGGACATCACGTTTATGTCCTTGAGACTTCACAGTACAATGGACATCACGTTTATGTCCTTGAGACTTCACAGTACAATGGACATCACGTTTATGTCCTTGAGCCGGTCTGTTCATTTTGCCGACTCGTACGTGCTTCAAATGTCAGGAATGTGAGACTGATGTCTATGGTGTAGCGGTTAGGCTCTTTGCCGTCTCATGCAGGAGACCCGAGTTTGTTTCCCGAGTTGGGAGAATTTGTATGGAGTATCGTGGTCGTTTTGCTGGGATGTATCTATCGCCACAGCCCAGGTCAGCCCTGACAAGCTGGGTCGGAAGTCCAACTCCTGATTACATGTAATGGAAATTGTGTCGATGGGGATGTAAGAAACGACATTAGAGAAAAAAAGGGAAAATTTGGGTGTGATTAAGATGAGAGGAAAGACTTATTAAATTTCTTGTAAATTCTGAAGAGTGTCTTGCTGAAAGTTGTAGTTATAGCAAACTGCGATAATACGTATACTTTGTAATTGAACTGTATTTTTTTTTTCTATAGCCGTCTTTTCTATTTTTTCTTTCCTCTAGATTACTGAGCAATACAGAGGAGCTGGTCTTGATGCTGGATATTCGGAGGATGAGTTTACTCTTCTGAAACCAAAGACTTGTAGACTCCACGTATCGAGTGTACACACTCAGCAACAATGGGGTTGTTACCTCGTTCAGTTCGTCGCAGGCGTTCGTCCATCATTTATTTCGTTCTGGTACTACTGATCATCGTCATCTTAGCTCATTACTTTGACTTGCTGAACTTTCCGACCACTCACCTGGCGCACTACTCAAAACGTTACATTCGTTACCAGAAATACAAGCAGTCGGAGCCGTATCGCACGGGCCCTGGCGAGCAAGGGGCTGCCGTACTTTTGCATGGAGAGGAGAAAAAGCTGGCTGACAGCTTGATGGATGCAGAGGCTTTCAATAGGATTGCCAGCGACAAAATTTCTCTTGAACGATCGATAAAAGATGTTCGAGACGAAAGGTGAGTGGCTCCAATTTTCTTTCTGTAACTGTATTTTTTCTTGCACTCTCTAGGACACTTGAATAGAGAATAAGGGTCTTGAATATCTTGCTCTCCCTGGAAAAATTGAAGGCTAACGAGGCAGGGGTAGGCCCAAAGCAAATTACTTGCAAAGCCTCATTAGATGGGTGACAGGGAAAGGTCAGGATAATAATGTATAGCTTTCTTGAGAACTTGCGCAAAAAGGAATGAATGGCGGATCGTGGTCTTTGATGTTGGTCACAGGTCTAACATTTGATGATGATCATCATTGTTTTTTTAATCCTTTTTGACCAGAAATTTCCTCTTGGCAGTGCACTTAACACAAGACTTTGCTATAAACCATCTGGTACAAGTACTTTCAGCACTGGCATGTCGGGAACAAAAAAAAGGTTTCAGATTGCTTAAAGTAAGTTTAAGTCGTGCTGCAATTCGTTAGGACTGATAGGAAACTCAGTCACCAAGTCTTTCTTCAGAGGATCTTGAAGATGCAGTCTCAGAAGACATAAATATATATATTACATCACTCATAAAACCTATTTAAAAAAAAGACCTTTTGTACATAACAAATGACAAAAGGTACAGCGACCGAAATGGAGTAATATTTTCCAACTCGACGCCTGTGTCAGTAAAATGGGACAAACTTATAATTATGCTCGGGGATCGATTTTTTTCCCTGTCCCATGTCTTTTTCCACAGCCCTAGCACACTAGGATCTATTGTTTAGCTGGGTGTACGAGGTGAAGACGCTAGGGCGGAGTATGCCAGGATAAACCGTGGTACCACAAACTGCAGTACAGTTTGACACAGTTTGACACAGTACAGTTTGACACAGTTTGACACAGTACAGTTTGACACAGT
>NW_004798770.1:52600-54040 GCF_000002075.1 Aplysia californica | reverse complement strand
TATATATATGTTCTGTGCTTGTTTGATTGTTAAGTATAGGGTTTTACGGCGCTCGCAACTGCATAAGGTCATATGAGCGTGCTGGACACACCTAATATTTTCCGTTGGTAGGAAATTTTTTGAATTTTGCACGGGTGGCGGCCGAAGCCTACTGTTATCGATTTTAGACCACCAAAGGATCTTTAACGTGCGCAACTTGCACACGGGCCCTCCGAGATTTTTCGCCCTTTGTTCTGTGCTGTATTATATACCAGATATATATTTATATATACAGAGGAAACCTGATAAAACAGGGATGGTGGGAGTAGAGAAAATGTCCTGTTATATCCGATCCCTGTTAAATCAGAAATGCAAGGAAAGTAAGCATTTGTGGACTAATCCAGCTGCACTTATTCATGGGTAGTTTCCCTTGCCACAAGTATCCACGAACAGGGGTTTTGGCACCAACTGTCTCCTAGCCTCCTTAAACCACATCAGAAGAGCTTGGTCCACGACATCTGCATCAGGTAGTCTCATCTTCTTTCGATCCAGAGCAAACTTTCCATTCGAGTATTATGCTGCCACTATCTTCTCTCTATCCTTGACAATGGTGTGAATCGACCCTTGCGGAATGTCGAACTGACGACAAATCTCGGCCAGTGGAGCTTGCTTTTTGTCAACAGCCTGGATTATTTCGTATTTTTTGTCAATTGAAAGGCATTTTCTCTTGCGCTTGACATCGTTGGTGACACATTACACGTGCGTGTTGCTAGGTTTCGGGCTAGATCAAGGTCTGTAGCACACCGCAGCCCTCTCTCGCTTCACACGCTGCGTGTGCTTGCAGTGGCATGGCTTGCGTGGACTTGCTCCATAACTGCGTTACTCTCTCTCTCTCTTTCTCTCTTACACATTGTTAACGAGCCATTGTCCCTGCCATAACCGGTTGGGCTCCGATGAGGCCCTGTTATTGCCGATAACTTTTAATAGAGACAAAGAGTAGGAAAAATCGGGGATTTAAAGAATCCCTGTTATTACCGGATCCCTGTTATTACTGGGCCTGTTGTATATGGTTTCCACGGTATATATTTGTTCTGTGCTGCAGTATATACCAGATATATATTTTTTATTTATTTTTTTAAATAGTAGAGTGTTTTACGGCGCTCGCAACTGCATAGGTCATATGAGCGCGCGGGGCACACCTAATATTTTCGTTAGTAGGAAATTTTGAATTTTGCCCGGGTGGCGGCCGAAGCCTACTCTTATCGATTTAGACCACCAAGGGATCTTTAACGTGTGCAACTTGCACACGGCCCTCCGAGATTTTTCGCCCTTGTCCGAGAAGGCTAGGTGTAGACTCGTAACGGTGAGGTTGTCGGTGGTCTAGTGGTTAGGCTACCGGACTCGTAATGGTGAGGTTGTCGGTGGTCTAGTGGTTAGGATACCGGACTCGTAATAGTGAGG
>NW_004798770.1:51240-52460 GCF_000002075.1 Aplysia californica | reverse complement strand
ATATATGTACAGAGGTCTGTGTATAGAAAAATAGGTATATTCTTTGTTTCCCTGTATTGCTCCTGGCAGGCTTGCCAATAGTGGAGAAACATTCTGAACTTAGTAGAGGAGAATTGTGAATAATAAAGGAGAATTGTGAATAATAAAGAGAATTGTGAATAATAAAGAGAATTGTGAATAATAAAGAGAACAAAGCCCGTCTGTCAATTGGAGAAATCTTCTGCTTCATGTCGACTGGAATAGTTTGAGTTAACTGAATGCAGAACCAACAAAATCTGACAACTCTGACAACTCACTGTACAAGACAAAAGTAAATGTTTAGTTTTTGAGCTTGTATTTTTTACAGAAATAATTGAGAATAATTTTGTGAGTGAGAAAATGTTCCCGTCATGTTTCTGTTGATGGTCGTCCGAGTCCAGCGTGGCTGAGAGCCAGGCAGTTGTCCTTCCACTAGGCTCCTGATGGTGAGGCTTTTCAGCTCTGGGCGGCGGCGGATTTATCCACGGAACTGTCCGTGAATGGTTCCGCTTACTCTGTAGGTTCAGTGAGGGTCTGTCTCATTGTGAGCTGAGAATATTTCACACGATATGTCTCAGTTATGGCTCAGTTATGGCTCAGTTATGGCTCATTTAGGTTCTCTTTATGTCTCATTTCCTGAGATGTCTTGGGATGTCTTGTATTGGGAAAATAAACAGGATACAATTTGCCACAGCCTTTTATTTTGAGATGAGTTTATTTCTGGTTCCTGTTTGTTTTGTACTTTCACACGTTGTTTTGTTATCGCACGTCGTTTGGTTATCAACTTTTTCTGTAGTATCACACGTCGTTTTGTTATCAACTGTCTCCACTTTCTCTGTGACTGTAATATCGCACGTCGTTTTGTTATCGCACGTCGTTTTGTTATCAAATTTCACTGTAATATCACACGTTGTTTGGTTATCAACTGTCTCCACTTTCTCTGTGACTGTAATATGACACCCTGCTTGGTAGAGCGGGGAAGTTTGTGGCTTATTGTGGAGGGGAAGGAGACTTTTCCCTGACAGATGTGTGGACAGTTTGCGTCTGTTTGATTATGTGCTGGGCTGGGTGGACAGAAAGGTGTTTGATTATGTGCTGGGCTGGGTGGACAGAAAGGTGTTTGATTATGTGCTGGGCTGGGTGGACAGACAGGTGTTTGATTATGTGCTGGGCTGGGTGGACAGAAAGGTGTTTGATTATGT
>NW_004798770.1:44286-51140 GCF_000002075.1 Aplysia californica | reverse complement strand
TATATATATATGCCTTAATGAACACTCGGACTTGACGAAATTGAAGGTCAGGCCTGACGACGTGGTTGAATCGGGATTCCACTGTTGGAGTCTATGCGGTATATAATCATATAAACTGTGTATGTGTGAAGAGAGAGAGAGAGAGAGAAATCTGGATAGAATGTCTTTGCCATGGAGATCAGATCGGTTTGACTACAAATTTTCTATTTAACTTTTTTCTGCGAAAGGTGCTGCAAAGCAACATTTATATTATACTGGTGACAAATACATACATGTATTCTACTAAACAACTCCCAAATGGACTTTATTCTCAGCAGGAAAATGGATGTCCTTTTGTGACCGTCATTCGCGGCCCTTCTAGAGGGATCTACGAGAATATGCCGTGGAAATCTAATAATAGGACAACTAGAAATGCGAATTCGAATGTCGACGAGAATAATTCAATACTCTCTGATAGGCAGCAGTCAAGCAATTTCTCAGTGTTTATTTTTTTTTTTACTGCTCGAACTGTTTTCTAGCTCTGGAGTCTTCTTTTACTTTCGTTTTTCGCTTGTGCAATTTGGTGAAGAAACTGGAGCTCTCAAACAGAACTGTCAAATCTGCACATTTCTCTTTGGATCGAGAGATCTAACTTACTTATGAAGTTATATTTGAATTATTTCCTGGAGATCAAAGTGATGAGGATGTTGAAGGAACGTAGTCGAAACAGCCGTATACACTGCTCACAGCCCAATGGTACGCGTAGTCTAAACAGCCGTATATATGCTGCTCACAGCCGAACGCTCCGTATCTCGGACTCTAGCATGGAGATCATCAGGAGAGAATCGCGTCGCTGTTTCGGGCTCTTCCTCTCTACAGCTTTTCTGACGCAGCGAGCCCCTTCACCGATGTGAGGTCTCCATATTACTTCGGCTGTTTCCTCTGCTGCCAACTTTAGGATTCATTCCAGCCTGCGTCCTCTCGCTTCAACCAGATCCAGTGACTGGCTTTCTCTGCTGTCTCCTGAAGGCGGAGTTTGTGACAGTGAGTTCGTTGCTTTTCTTTTCTTTTTTGTTGAATGAAGGAATCGATACCACAAAGACCATTCTCCTTGGTGACTGAAACTATCACTATGATGAGCACATCACGGATCAGATGATCAGAGTTTGACTCCAAGGGCCAAGAGGATGTCGATTAATTGTAAGGTCAGTTTGAAGTATATATATAATATATTCATAGATCTAGATTCTATATATATATAGATCTAGATCTTGCCGTCAATGGTCCCCACAATATGTGCGGTAATTCCGTGGACAAGGACGTCAACATGAGCAGCAGCCTGTGGGTGTGTGTTTCCCTTTCTGACTCGCTGTCTCTCTACATTCTAAGCCAGACTAGATCTAGATCTTCTAAGCCTTCTTACTGCCTTAGTACAGTGGGTGTCGCATTCAATGAGGTTGCCGGGACCGGCTTGTTGTCCTCGTTGGATCCGACCCCTCGCTGAACGTGACTAAGGCTAAAGTAAAGAAAGGAGACACAAAGTTATTATATATATGTTGGGCACGATCTGTCAATTTGCGCAATCCATCAATCGCGCAGGGCATTTGGTTGATTGAGGAATCGTGCGACAGTCCATTGATTGTTGCACATTCTACCAGCGGATCGCGCAGCGCTTTTTGTCGATCCGTTTGGTTGCGCATTCTGTAGATCTTACCCCTCTAAGTTTTGTTATGTTTTGTTGTCGTCCAGTGTGTACTTTACTTTCACTCTCCAAAGTCAAACTGATACTGATTGGAAGTAACTGGAAGTCAGGGTTACAATAACGAACTAATCAAAGTGACTATTCGAGTCCGAATAAACAAAAATTATGTTCAGACTCTGATTTGAATCCAGTATGATGTCCGTTCCGACTTCTGACCCTTGTTTCTAAATATTTCCAGCATTTATTAACATTTTTTTCGATTATAATGATAACAATTGAGACGTAAGCTTTAATATCCAGTTACTAGATCTAGATCTATCGAAACTGGTTCCCCCCCCCCGCGTCATTAGATTGAACAAAACTGAGTTGAGCCGGGGGGGCAAAGTTAATTAAATTTATGTCGACCAATGAGACTGCGCGTAGCGATATTGCACTCTCAGCTTATACTTATAGGGGAAGAGGTCACGGCTGTCGATTTTGTGCCATGTGATTAAAACAAAAATTACAGAAAAACTCAATGCTCAACAAAATGAAATTAAACATGTGGAAAGACAAATGGTGGTGGAAGTAATGATGATGCTGTAGTGGTGGTGGAAGTAATGATGATGCTGTAGTGGTGGTGGAAGTAATGATGATGCTGTAGTGGTGGTGGAAAGACCCTGAGTTGTCGGTTTCCGTGTACTTAGACACTGCTATTGGGTAGATATAATGAGAGTGCAATCAGGGTTAGACCTCTATAGGTCGGTGAGTATCACTCACTGACGTGTTCAGTAAACCAATTTTTTATTTTTAAATTCACTATATCATCATGAATCATAGTGACATACACATAGTTTATCGACAGAATGCGCAGTAAGTATACAATATTTCACAGATCGACAAAAAGCGCTGCGCGATCTGCTGATCAACAGAATGCGCAACAATCGATGGATTGTCACACGTTTCCTCGATCAACCAAATGCGCTGCGTGGTCGATGGATCGCGCAAATCGACAGATCGCGCCCAACAATTATATGACACGATGTACCAATACCAGGAATTACAACAGTTGTTCCCCCTGATGGCGAAAATCTTAAACAACATCAGTGTGTGCGTGTTTGAGCTGTGTTCTCACCCTCATTTCTGAATTTTAAAATATGTTTTTTTTTCCGGAACACCTCTCGTGTGGAAACCTCCCCTCTCACATCTAGGCCTAGATCTACATAAAGTAAAGGCGGGAACTGGGATTTTCTGATCGGGGGAAGAAAAGAAAATTGAAAAATGAAGGTCTCGATCTAGACCTACCCGTCCAGAGTTCATCCAGTTTCACACAGCCCGCATGGCGTTCCCACCCACCCCCTCCCATCCCTACTGTACGCTAACCCTCGCCCATCCTCTTGGCTTTGGGGCCCATGTTAGGAGGCACACAAGATCTAGCAATACACTGTGTTAGGAGGCACACAAGATCTAGCAATACACTGTGTTAGGAGGCACACAAGATCTAGCAATACACTGTGTTAGGAATGGAGGATGGGCCTTGTGCGTCGCGTGAGATGGAGAGAAAAGATAAATATTCTTCGCTTTTGGGGCCGCTCATTGCTTTTATTTGGTTATCGAGATCTCGTTGAAAGCGACTTCGGTCTGTTTGCAACCTCGTTGGAGCTGACGTACATTTACAAAGAGATATAGAGAGAGGGAAAAATTGGGGATTAAGGATTGCCTCGTTGGAGCCGACTTCTCGTTGAATGTGACCTCGTTGAATGCGGCACCCACTGTCTAAGCAAAGATGGTACACCCTACATACGGTAGTCTTTGGTATTAGTATTAGTAGTAGGCCTAGAGGTTGTTGTTTTTTTCTCCCGTCTGTCACCAAAGGGCGATAGTCCAAGCTTTGTCTACCTGATGTATGTCTCGTATTGTTGCAAAAACTGGGTTTGTTTCATTTGGCCCAAAACACGTTGCTTACACGGTACAATATTCTCCCAACACGGACAGAATGCGCGTCCGTGTTGTGGTAGAACTACCTGCTCCACATGACAACTTTTTTTTCTTTATTACAAAAAAATAATTTATACCGTAGTGTACACTTTCTTCCCGGTGGGGGGAGGGGTGCTCCGGTGGGGGGAGGGGTGCTCCGGTGGGGGTACAAGGGCATTAATTAATTCAAGAAATACCCCCCTACCCTCCTTTCATAATTACTCGGTTATCTCTCTTTGACCATTTCTCGAATAAAGTTCAACCAACGTAAAATTGTCACGTGACATGCAGGTTTGACGGCCCAGGTCGAGGGTGGCGGAACTAACGATTTATTTGGGACGTCTTGGCTCCGGTGTATAGAGCTCACTTTTGGGAATATTTTGGAACCAAGATCTCCGTGGTAGAATCTAGCTTATTTTCTATGGCAGTTACAATTTTTACAAAATCGTGGAAACTGCATGTGTGGCCTAATCCTATTGTGAAAAAAAAGAGTAAATCATCTTCCACGTTTGGCACCTGACTATTGCAATCACACCGATATCTATCTCCTGTACATCAGCACAACAGACAGGCTTCACGTAGCACAACAGACAGGCTTCACGTAGCACAACAGACAGGCTTCACGTAGCACAACAGACAGGCTTCACGGACAGACAGGCTTCACGTAGCACAACAGACAGGCTTCACGGACAGACAGGGCTCACGGATTGTCATTTTATACTCATTATTCGTAAGTCTAAGGCAGAGTTTTTTCCTCTAATTTTACTCTTTAGAAAAGGAAGATAATTTATAATAATGATTTCTATTTTAATGATTTCAATAATAATATAGATGGGGATATCTATAAGACATATATTCTAAGAATGCCGAAGACAAGATGGCCATATCAGACATGGTATTGGAGACCATTTGGAAAAAGAAAATGAGGAAGACCAACTGGAAGCTATAGAGGCACAATAAGAGATGAGGCAATCACCCAGGGCCTGGATGTGACGACATTGGAGGACGTGGCCAGGGACAGACAAGCGTGGCATCGACTGCTCTCCGCCTTATACTTATATATATATATATATATATATATATATATATATATATATATATATATATATATATATATATATATATATATATATAATGTATATGTATAGTCCGAGCGCCAAATGAAAAAGCTTTTTTTGCGTCATAAAGTTTTTTTCTTTGGTGGTTCTCACTGAGTTTTTATTGGATCCAGCTGAGGAGGAGATGGCTCCCCGAGGCCGCTTGCCACGGCACAGCCTAAAAGTGGGCTCGTTTGACGTGGGCCTGAAAACTTGCCATCGTCGGAGGAAAGCTATTCAGTTCCGGGGGAATGTGTTTCTTTCCAGCAATACTTTTCCTGAAAATGTTGGCTGGAACTGTGTCCAGATTTGCCCCTGACTCATCCCCTTAGAGCAGATTACTGAACTGAAGGCATGACTCAGAGATTTCCTGGAAAGGAACAGACATCTTCCCAAGCTCCAGTTCATCGGAGAATACTTCAAGCTTCTTGAGGACTGTCATCTTTCCAATTCCAGAAAAGGAAGAAACTGTGTGACAACCAGTGAGGGCAGGAGCTGCCAGCAGATGAGGCATTATGGCTGCATGCTATCTAACAACGTCGTTGACACTTATGACATTATGTGTGCACGTGCACGACTCAATGGACAGAGTCATATTTTATGACATTTCTTTGGCCCTCGTGTAGAGATTTATGACATTTCTTTGGTCCTCGTGTAGAGATTTATGACATTTCTTTGGTCCTCAGGTAGAGATTTATGACATTTCTTTGGTCCTCAGGTAGAGATTTATGACATTTCTTTGGTCCTCGTGTAGAGATTTATGACATTTCTTTGGTCCTCGTGTAGAGATTTATGACATTTCTTTGGTCCTCAGGTAGAGATTTATGACATTTCTTTGGTCCTCAGGTAGAGATTTATGACATTTCTTTGGTCCTCGTGTAGAGATTTATGACATTTCTTTGGTCCTCAGGTAGAGATGATGGGTCTTGATAACGAGAACTCCGGTGCCGTCAGAAATGACCCTGATGCCCCTCTGTCCTATGGCAATTCGTGGATGACATGAAACGACGTCAGCACATCAGCTTCTTCACGATACAGAGCGTCTTGTTGAAGTCCAGACCCCATGTGTATAGGGTATGGATCTGGTCTAGTGATGACCACATCTGTTCCTGGTGGAGGCTGCATGCTGCAAAGACGATGTACAACAGTTTGGATCAGTTGTTCCTCGTTGGTTGTGACTTTCAGCATGACACTTTGCTGTGGCAGAGGCGACTCTCCAGCCAGATTGTTGTACACAGGACCTGTCCCCTTCTGGCGGTCGTGTGTACAGCAAGACTTTGTGCTCATCTGAAGTAGCTGGTGAGGACCACATGTGCCACTGGAGCTGACTGAACTCGTCACAAAAGGGAGGTAACTGCGCTAGTGATGAAAGCCCAGATTTGTCTTTCTCTTCAAGTTCAATATATAGCGTTCATGGACTTGCACACTATTCCACATGCGTGATTTGTTTTAATCGAATCTCGTCATCCAGCAGACTGAAGGCATTGTCATGCGTTGTAGGTGAGCTCAACTAGTTGATTGCATTGGATAGTTTGTGTAGAACCAGGAGTGGCAGTCTCCGTGATACCTAGCGTCTGCTGCAGGCAAATCGCTGACTGTTGATGACACACGGAAGCTGACATCTGTTCCCCATTTGTCCCCACGCTCCTTGGCACGTTTTTGTATTTCTTCTGAGGTGATCTTCCTCCCTTTCTCCTCTCCAGAACGGCATAAGTAAATCCTGGCTTTTTCCAACGATCTGGGTGTTTTTAGGGGATAGCATGCTTCTCCACCAAAAAATCCATGTTCACGAAAATCAGGCAAACTAAGTAGGCCTACTGCCCCTAAGACGTTTCTTCTTCAGAAAGTTCCCCGGTCCATCTCTTGTAAAAGTCGCTGATGGTCTCTGGAACCATGTGCTCCTACAGTTCCTGTGACTGAGACACAGAAGAAAGTCTGCATCTTCTGGAAGTCTCTGACAGAGTCTGTCATCTCATTGCCGGCTTGCTTCCAGAAAACCATTAATCCATCTCGATTTGATCAGACGTGGTTTCTTTATTTGGCTGAAAAAACAACATTCCATGTCTTATAGAGAGAGAGAGAGAGAGAGAGAGAGAGAGAGAGAGAGAGAGAGAGAGAGA
>NW_004798770.1:40105-40841 GCF_000002075.1 Aplysia californica | reverse complement strand
CGTTTATAATGCTTTTTATCTTTTTTATACGTATGGTGTTATACATTTCATCCATTCTTATAAAATCATATCCAGAGATCTTGCTGGCTTTCTTTTTAAAATGGTTCTGTCAAATTTTTCTTTATCTTTCACCTTACAATTCCCAGCCCAGCAGCAAATACAAAATAATAGCACACTTTCAATCATAGAATGGACAAAAGGGACATAATCTTATTGTGAACACAGAAACTTCTTCATTTCCTGAAGAGAAACATTCTTTGATTTACTTTTTTTATACACAAGAGCAGCGTGGGGATGCCAGTCAAGTTTCTGGTCGGTTGTTACACCAAGATACTTGTAAGATCTGACTGCCTCCACCTCCACCTCCTCATCTTTTACAAATAGTGGTTGCGATTGGTCTTTTTTTACTCTAAAGTCTATGATTAATTCCTTACATTGGTATTGCAGACAGTTCTCAGTTTCTGAACCTTCCAATAGTAGGCCTACCAGTGAATTCTCCGCGTACATGATCAGTGTTTATGTTTATGGGTCTGCTGTTGAAGAAAGGAACACTTGTAGGCCTATTTTGTTTTCAGACCATAAACACATCGTGCGACCTTCTGTGATGAGATTCTGTGATTGGCGCTCAATTCTGTCCAACTTTGTACCAGAGGTGTTGTCGGTGTGACAGTGACGCGGCGTTGTCTGCCGCCAATGTCTCCAGGCTTTGCTAGCTGAGTCCATATCACGAGGGGGG
>NW_004798770.1:31485-37412 GCF_000002075.1 Aplysia californica | reverse complement strand
TGACACTTCCAAGGTAGGTAAAGGAGTCCACTTCTTCCAGGGGAGTGTCTTCCACTGTCACAGCAAGGCTTGAAACTTTTCCTAGCTTCACTACTTTTGACTTGCCTGGATGTATACGTAGGCCAACACTCCTTGATAGGCTGTTGAGTTCCTTGGTCTTTTCTTGCATCTGAGCATGTGTGTGAGAGAGCAGTGCAAGGTCATCGGCCAAGTCTAAGTCGTTATAATAGGGTTCGGGCTAAAACAATTGTTACTGGCCTAGGTTTCTGATTACGTCTTTTTTAGTTTTAGTGAGAATTTTACGGCAATTACATCACAATAAGACCATATAATATTAGTGCCGAAGATTAGAAGTGTTACAAGAGAGTAACGAACACAAAAAGAAGGAGGGGAGATAGAGAAGATATATTTTTTTATAGGAAAAAAGGAGAAAACCACACCAGAGCACCCGCCAACCACTCACTGATAACTTCTGATTAGAGGGCAGTCGATGAGAACTCAAAACAACTGGTCTCAAGTGCACTCATAACACACCAACATTTGACCAAGTTAATTCTGCTTTGAAATGTTCCCTAAATCTAGACGGCAACTGGCCTCTGTGGACGAAGCTCGTCTCCTGGCTGACCTAAAGTGTGTGGGTGGGGGGTGTAAACCCCTACATTGGAAATAAATGAACGAAACAATCTGGCGTCTGCCACACCTGTTGCATAAGGCCGACTTCCGACTTCCAACTTCCGAGATCTCTTCAGTTTCGGCCCGATGGAGCAGACTAAGCGGCGAGTGCTATACTCTATACGTTCTTATACTGTGACTGTCTCGCCGAGTGCTATACTCTATACGTTCTTATACTGTGACTGTCTCGCCGAGTGCTATACTCTATACGTTCTTATACTGTGACTGTCTCGCCGAGTGCTATACTCTATACGTTCTTATACTGTGACTGTCTCGCCGAGTGCTATACTCTATACGTTCTTATACTGTGACTGTCTCGCCGAGTGCTATACTCTATACGTTCTTATACTGTGACTGTCTCGCCGAGTGCTATACTCTATACGTTCTTATACTGTGACTGTCTCGCCGAGTGCTATACGTTCTTATACTGTGACTGTCTCGCCGAGTGCTATACTCTATACGTTCTTATACTGTGACCGTCTCGCCAAGTGCTATACTCTATACGTTCTTATACTGTGACCGTCTCGCCGAGTGCTATACTCTATACGTTCTTATACTGTGACCGTCTCGCCGAGTGCTATACTCTATACGTTCTTATACTGTGACTGTCTCGCCGAGTGCTATACTCTATACGTTCTTATACTGTGACTGTCTCGCCGAGTGCTATACTCTATACATTCTTAGATTATACTGTGACTGTCTCGCCGAGTGCTATACGTTCTTACCGAGTGTCTCCGGCAAGTCTTGCCTACTGTGTGTGTGTGTGTGTGTGTGTGTGTGTGTGTGTGTGTGTGTCAACAACAGATAGTGCTTGCTTGCTGCCGCTTGCTTGCTCTCACTTGCTGTTTTATTTAATTAAAATAGCCGAAAGCGTTCTCTGTTTAGTTTTAGTAGAGGTTTTACAGCGTTCGCAACGCATTAGGTCATTTGAGCGCCAAAAGCTTTCTGTGTGTGTGTGTGTGTGTGTGTGTGTGTGTGTATGTCAACAAGGCAGTCCATAGAAACAAATCGCTTGTTTGCCAAATGTTTGCTGCCCGTTAGGCTAGCTTTATTTATACCACAGCGTAATGGTCTCTGTATGCCAACAAAGCGATCCATGGATTGCTAGTGTTTGCTTGCCATCGCTAGCTTTTTTACTGAGCAATGCGTTCACCTTTGGTGTAGGCCTCTATGGCAAGTTAATCTTAGGAATTGTGCTAGTGCTTGCTTGCTATCGCTAGCTTTTTTATAGCGTGAAGTGTTCTCTGTGCACATATCATAAACACACAATATTAGTATTATTATTATTATTATACCTGTGGGACTCTGACCTACATTGTGACCCTGGGCCGAGAGCGACCCACCGTGGCCTGGACGGTCAGACATCGTATAAGAACGTATAGACCGTGGCCATCATAATGTAGGCCTGGCTGTTGGACCACTCTGTGCCCGTCGACACCGTTCTGCCTACACACTACACGCGAGGAGGAGCACGCAACCTCTACGCCTGGAGGTTTGGTAGCCCGTGAGCCTATACGACACCTGACTACACACCACTGCACACAATGCGCGCATCACACGTACGTGTGTGTGTGTGTGTGTGTGTGTGTGTGTGTGTGTGTGCACGAGTGTGTTTGAGTACAATGTGTGTGTGTGTGCAAGTGTGTGTACCAGTGTGCTAATTGTGTGTGAGTAGCCTACGTGGCTACGTGTGTGTATGTGTGTGAGAGTGCGCGCGCGTGCATACTTCTGTCTACAGTACCACTTTAAACGGGTCGATATATATAGGCCTCACACAATTGGTTTCGTAATGTATAATTAATTGTACTCATCATTCATGTGACATAGATCTATATATTTCGACTAGATCTATAACGTTTTCCAAGATTTGCAACGCACTTCCGCTTCTGAAACGAGGATTGTCTCCAGCGATGAGTAAGGAGAGCGCAAATGGGTGAATGAGACTCACACACAGCGCAAGGTGTGTCCATGCAATGCCGAAGAGCCGAAGAATAAAGAGAGAAAGGGGGTAACCCCTTTCTAAATTTAGATGTCTGTGTTTGTTGTGTAGCACACACTTTTTTATCCTACACTATGACGTCACTACAAGGGGAGGCAATTTCCTCGGAGGTCACTCATTTTCAAGCCAATCGAAAGCTTCCTGGCAATCACGTGAATCCGATAATCAGAAATCGTGACACAGTGACTTTGAGCACACACACACGTAAGCACGCTTGTCTGATGCTAATTTTCGCTTTGTTTTGGAAATTATCGAATACATTACGCTCTGGAATTATAATTGTTGCGATTTAGACTCTTTTTTGGACCATTTTCTTCTGGTAATGTGAACATTTTGATGGGAAATGCGGAAATATTTCTTCACTTTCATCAGACGGCAGCCATTTTGGATTTGAGGGTGGGCGAAAAGGAAGCTCTTTCTCATACCAAAACACAAGGCACCTGTCCTCTTTGTTGAGAAGATATAGATCTAGATCTAGATCTAGTTTAAGTTGTTGTCTTTGTTCTTGTGAAGATTATCAAGTAAATTGAGTTTCCATTTATAAATAAATCATTTTATATGTCAACAAGTAACAAGGCGATTCTGTTTACATTTCTAGGCATTGGATTAGTCTTTGTCGCAAGTGAGTAGTGCTGTGTGTGGCAACAGCTGATTCGCTTTGTGGAGCTGGTGAAGTTGTGGCGACCGTGGGCCCCCCCATCTCATCTCATCTGGCTCTCCACATTCGTGAGAAGCAAGTCATCCAACGTTTGGTAACAGTCAGGCGGGCTCAACTCTGCAAGAAATTGTTTTCCATTTTTTTCCATTAAAAAAATAGTGGACAGTCAGTTGGAACAATTTTCTGGGCCTTTCTGGGCTCAAAAAACAGGTTTGTAATTGATTAGATCTAGATGCTAGATCTAGAATCTAGAAAGATCTAGATCTAGATTATCTAGAGTCTAGATCTAGATCTAGTAATTGTAATGAAATTAGTAGTGTTCATTTTATTGTATACAGACCCGGTAACCGGGAACAAAGTCACAAAGTATACACAGACCCGGTAGGGGAACTCTTTTGTTATTTCGGAAAGTTTCAATGCCCTCTTGGTTCAGGGTTAACCGTTTCGCACTTACAGCGCCCGTATGCGCCCGTGCCGGTGACCCCCGCTCATCCCTATAGTCTATAGCGCCCGAATGCGCCCGCCACGGGGGTGTTTGTTTCGTTGCTGCGGGAGGCTTCTACTTTTACTATCATCAGAAGTTTAACTTAGCTATCTTTATAGAGGAAGAGTTCCGGTTTACTATGGTGTTTTTCATGTTTCGCTAGCACAAAGAGTCACTTTTTGAGCGGGAACAAAAGTCGGAGGAGATTTTAGTTGTAAACACGCCATCATGTCTCTAGGATGCATGGGCGCAAAGCTGCCCGATATGAGAGTACGACAAAAACAAAATAAAAACACCCAAAGAAAAGTCTTTTAGGTGCTTTCAAGTTTCCACCAGACGCTTCAATCTCTGTGAATGTGTTGTATTTCTTTTGTGTGGATTACCTCTTTGTCTGTGGCAGAAACTTCGTGAGTTGAAGAAATGTAGTATACGAGGTCTAGATCTAGATCTAGACTCGGAATCCAAGACACGCATCTCAGAAAGACCTCTCATATCATTTCATACTCTTCTATTCCACTTATAATTTTGTACTAGTAATTTAGCTCATTCATTTTCCCTTCAGAAAATACTATTTTCATCATTTTTGGTTGTGTTTGTGATTTTATACAATTTTTTTTAGTAAGGTACCCCTTCAATTTTCGTGGAGTTGTTGCCCTTGTCTTAAGGATGGGGGGCCACAGCTGGCCAAGCCTGCTAAGTGCGAAAGGGTTAACCTGGGTTCTTCTAGATCTATGGCCTAGATCTAGATCTAGACGGACAGACATATCATTGATCTAGTTTCCAGGCTAGCCTATAGATCTAGGTCTAAATGAAGATTCCGGATGTCTTTTTGATGAACAATTGTTTTTTTTCCGTTTTTGGAGTTGGAGGAATCACAATTTGAAGAAAAGAACAATGTCATAATTTCAATGGAGCAGTCTCTCTCTCTCTCTCTCTGTCTGTCTCTCTCTCTCTCTCTCTCTCTCTCTCTCTCTCTCTCTCTCTCTCTCTCTCTCTCTCTCTCTCTCCCTCCCTCCCTCCCTCCCTCCCTCCCTCCCCTCTCTCTCTCTCTCTCTCTCTCTCTCTCTCTCTCTCTCTCTCTCTCTCTCTCTGTCTCTCTCTCTCTCTCTCTCTCTCTCTCTCTCCTACAGCCCAGAGTAGCCCTGGGAACATGTAACTTTCCCGCCAGCACATGCGCTGTGTTTTTTGCTGAGAACACATGGTCACTTAAAAAACTTTGAAGCTACAGCGAGCACCTTGCAAACCTCTGTGATTGGCCCAAATATTGATGATGTATTTCTGCCATCTATTTTTGTCGTCTTCCGGGGCTTCCATCGCCATTTGACTAGATCTCCCCGTGGCAGGCCCACTTTGCCGCTTAACGCGCGATCGACTACGTAACTAGGGGTCGTCGCCAACTGCTTGGGCTGTTTGTGTGTGAGTACAACTTTGAGAAGGTAAATTTATGAATGAGAATTGCTGAGATTGTTTTTAAGAGATAACACAGTTAATTTACAAAAGTTAGCGTCACTTGCCACCGAGTGACGTGGTGGCAATTGACTTTATTGACGCTGGTGTCAATTGCCACAGAGTGGGTAGATAAGTTAGATCTAAGTAGTTACACACATTCTGGGGTTGGAAAGGAGAATAGTAGAGGTCAATTTCCAAATGTTTTGCACTCAAATTCTTCTTTTTACCTGCACAATGGTATTCAAAACTAGATCTATCTATAAACTTTTATATCTATTTTTATCAGGGAGTATCTTTTTGCCTAAATTGTAGCTCATTTGAAAGATTTTGTGTACTGTAAAATGAAAGTCTTGTTTCCTGACTATCCTTTTCGAACTCGTCACGTTTAAGTAGGTCAATTTGTTGTCTAATTTCATTGGACAAACATCAAGAGCTACCGACTTCAACTTAGCGTGTTTTGAATGAGATGTAGGCTAGCCTATGCTTTGGTGTATAACCAACGCAGGCGATTCTAGAAGTATGCCACAAACGCTGACAAACTCAAGCAGAAAAATGCTTCTTTCTTTTATATATATATATATGTGTGTGTGTCGGGGAACATAAATCTGGGGGATGGGGGTTAGGGAGAGAGAGAGAGAGACCCGCCCGCCCCCACACAACACAGG
>NW_004798770.1:27030-30588 GCF_000002075.1 Aplysia californica | reverse complement strand
AACACAGTACAGCGAGCACATACAGGCTAGATCCACTCACAAACACAGTACAGCGAGCACATACAGGCTAGATTCACTCACAAACACAGTACAGCGAGCACATACAGGCTAGATCCACTCACAAACACAGTACAGCGAGCACATACAGGCTAGATCCACTCACAAACACAAAAGAGCTCCAAATTGTCACCGCGTCACTCGGTGGCAATTGACACTACCCCAAACACGGCGAGATCTAGTCAACAGTGAGTTACTGGCAAGGGAAACACAACAAGAGTTTTAGGGGGAAACCCCAGAAGACGACAAAAATATAATGATGGAAATAGGTCATCTGTATTTGAGTCCATCACAGAGGTGTGCGAGGTGCTCGCTGTAGCTTCATGTCTTTAAAAAAAACACCTCGCAAATCAGTTGTTTAAAAAAAAATATGACCAAAGCATCAAATATTGTTAAAAAGTGAAATATAAGCCAAGTGGGTTTATTGTTCTATAGTCCATAACATGAAATCGTTTGTGGTAGGTAGGCTATAAAGTCAAAAACAGATGAAAATGAAAGTTTCTTTTATGGGGGAAAAAAACATGACTCGAATCCATAAGTGAATTAGTTTAAAGGGGCTACGAAACATTGCCCAAATGCCCCCAAATTGGCAGCCAATGAGAAGAGAGATTGATCTTTACGTCACAGGCTTCCAATTGCAAATCAAGTGAAAAAAGAAGTGATCTTGTGAGGAAGTTATTGTTTGGTTATTCTGAACAAGTGTATATTTGATCACTGCGATATTAGCACTAACATTATGGCAGATAGCTTCAACCTTGGAATATTACAAGCTGACTGCTGAAGTTCCAAGTGAAACCATCGCTTTTTTAAAAAACCATCGCTGTTGTACCCTGTGTTTTGTGACGCTCAAAGGCAGAAAGGGAATGACTGATAAACGCTTGCCGGCAGTTCTGGCATCTGTCCCCCGCAGCGAGCGAGCCAGCTCTCTACTCTAGTACTGTAGTGTACTGAGTGCTCTGTGTTGGGGGAGCATGTACTTTCGCAGTTTATGGAAGGATCGATGCAAAATCATTCCAAGCCTTTGACTCTTATTTTAAAAAGAAAATGACTGATCTTTCTCTTGGTGCCATTTTTTGAGCCGATACTTGACATACTTAGAGTAAAATATGGTCTTTGAAAACTTTGGGGCTTTTTTAAAGGCTTTTAATTTAAATGTCATCGGTAAACAATATCTTGTGAAACCCTGTTCAAAGCTTCCTAGTTCTTTCCCAAGGAAAAGACAGTATTTCATTGTGTCTTGTGAAACCCTGTTCAAAGCTTCCTAGTTCTTTCCCAAGGAAAAGACAGTATTTCATTGTGTCTTTCCTCAAAACATTGGAATGCATGGGTGTCAACTTTTGAACCAGCCGGCCTCATTGTGTCCTTGGGAAAGGTAGGCCTACTTTACACGGATTTTCCTCACTTCGCCCAGGTGTGAATTGGTACCCGGCTATAGACATTGAAAGATTTTGTCAGTTTGTTAGTGTTTTAGGGCATGTAATCCAGTGGTTGCGCTGTATGCTTCCCAGGAAGCCGAGACTGTTTGTGAGTTGTCTAGGGCCTCCTAAGGTAATACAACTGTGAAGCGCATAAAGCATGCTGTAGACTAGAGGTTGGTATGGGCTATACAAATGCTATTATTATTTATTATTTTTATTATTCTCTAAAATGTTCTCCTTTCACCTCCTTTCCCGCTCTCTATTTATGGTTTTTAAAAATGGAAGAAAATCACACAAACGTATTCTTTTCGGTTCTAGAATTCTGTGGGCGTTGTACATTTGCATGTGGGCAGTTTGGTCTTTCCTCTTATCGGTTGCGAAGTTTGATTCATTTGTATAGACGGGTATACCCGAAACTATACTAGAGAATTGTGGTCCTGTTTGACTGGACAACTGTAGCTTTTCTTGAGCTGGGTGTGGAACACTCCAATCTGCCAAACCTTTTAGAAACGTATGGGAACTCAACGGGCATTGTGGTGTAGCAGAGGCCAGGGCAAGGGGGCATAATGCTTGTCAAATTGTGAGCCGCTGGTGTCCAACTGTGACTGCCACAAGTTTTGACGGTAGATGTTGTTGATCTGTCTAGAGTTGACGATAGATGTTGTTGATCTGTCTAGAGTGACCGCCACAAGTAGCAGCCCTGACTGACCAGTGTAGCTGGAGAGACGAGGGAGTTTCCGGCCACCACTGCCACTCGTAGTCTCCCCCCACATCTCCGCTCGTAGTCTCCCACCACATCTCCGCTCGTAGTCTCCCCCCACATCTCCCGCTCGTAGTCTCCCCCCACATCTCCCGCTCGTAGTCTCCCCCCACATCTCCCACCTAACCCGAAGCACCCACCCCCAGCCCGCGCGGAGCTCCCTCCCTCCCCCGCCTGTCCCTCCCCCCCCCCTCACCACCGCCCCGGTTGGAAGATGTCGATGGAACAGAACGGCAACCAGAAGCTGGCCAGCCCGCTCTTCTGCCGCAACGGCTGCGGTTTCTACGCGGCGCAGGCCTTCGACGGGATGTGCTCCAAGTGCTACAAGGACCTGAAGGAGCCGCAGGACCAACAGTCGCACGTCGCTACCTCCGTGCCCTCGCCCAGCCCACCCACGCCCACCGTGGGGGCGCGGTCGCTACCGGGGGCAGGGACTGACGATGTGGACGCTGTGACTGCCGCTCTGAGCAAGACGTCACTGACAGGTGAGTTGTTCCCTCAGATCTGCTGGGGTCATGGTAGATTGGGAAGTGCCGAGAGGGAGTTGTTGGGTGGGGGTTTGTACACAGTGTACAATTGTTGTATATAGTTGCTGTTGGTGGCATGAGTACTGTGTGTGTGGCTTGTTGACTGAGACTGCTGACCTGTGTGGGTGGTTGGTGGCTGCTCTGGTGTGGTTTGCTTCTTCTTTCCTATCAAACATCTATCGTCCTTATCTCTCCTCTTCCTTCTTTCTAGTGTTTGTTACTCTCTTGTAACACCTGTAATCTTCGGCGCTTCTATGACTTTATTGTGTTACAAGTGCCGTAAAACTCATACTGAACCTAAAACGTGTCCCCAGAGATGAACGTGAACAGCTCCAGTAACCCCAACAACAACGAGACCACGCCGGAGAAACACACAGACGCACGGCCGACCTCCGGGGAGACCTCCCAGCCACACACACCGCTGACCACTGGTCAAGCCTTGGACACACCGGATGATGGACAGGCCGCTGGGGTGGACGGTGAGTGGTGGGACATGCAGACAGACAGACACACACACACAGACAGACACACACACACAGACAGACACACACACACAGACAGACAGACTGACAGACTCATACTTACAGACTGACACACACACACAGACAGACACACACACACAGCATAGCTGCCACTTTCCCGCTAAATAGCGGAAACTCCGCTACATCTAGCTTTCCCCGCAACTTTCCTCCTTCCTCCGCTGGACCGCTCTTGGTCGCAAATTTCATACTTTTTTTTCCACGCGGAAAACACCGACCCGGGAGAGAGAGGAAAACGCGGTCTGCGCATGTCCGCC
>NW_004798770.1:12128-20629 GCF_000002075.1 Aplysia californica | reverse complement strand
TTGGTTGGTTGGTTAATTGGTTAGTTGTTTGGGGAGGGGATGTTTTTATGAGGGGGGAGGGTGTCAGTGTTCCCTGGTGTTGTGCTCTGGTGTGTGTGGGTGGTTGGCGGGTGCTCTCTGTGGTTTGCTCATTCTATCATCAAACATCTATCGTCCTTTTCTCTCTTCCTTTGTGTGTTTGTTCCTCTCTTGTAACACCTTTGATCTTGGGCGCCTGCAGGATCTGTTTGTGTTGCAAATGCCGTAAAACTTTTACTGGAAGAGCAGTGTGTGGTGTTGTAGTCAGTACGGTAGTTGGGTCGGGCGGCTGTAGCAGACAGCTGTGTGCTCTTGACTCGGAGAGACGAGTTCTAGAGGAGAGTGCTGGTGGAGGACTTGGGGGAGTCCAGAGATCTGACTAGAGTGGTGGTGGAGGGGAGTCCAGAGATCTGGCATCCCTTTAGTCTCTATCTCAACACTTTGGGTAGCTTGTCGAAACTGCCAAGTTGTATGGTAAGATTTCACGCCTCGTTCAACACTGTTAGGTTATTGAATTAAGTTGGACTACAGATTTTGCACCCTTTTCACCATTATTATTATTAGGTTCGCTTCCACTTCCACCATGTGTGGTGTAGTGGTTAGGGTTGGGTGCTTTACTCTCGCACACGGGAGACACAAGTTCCAGTCCTGAAGAGGGAGACATTTGTTATTCAAATCTCTGTCTGTCTGCTGGGATGTGTATCCCTCTCAGCCCGGGTCTGTCTGCTGGGATGTTGTATCCCTCTCAGCCCGGGTCTGTCTGCTGGGATGTTGTATCCCTCTCAGCCCGGGTCTGTCTGCTGGGATGTGTATCTCTCTCAGCCCGGGTCTGTCTGCTGGGATACTGTATCCCTCTCAGCCTGGGTTGGCCCTGACAGACTGACAGACAGGATCACAAGCCCACTTTCTTTGATCTAAATTGTGTCGATGGGGGCGTAAAGACACGGACATTCCAACCTGAACCCCCACCCCCTTCGTCTTACTCTCCGACTATCTGAGCGGGCGCCCAGTATTTGCGGTAATTTGCCGCCTGTCTCCGATAGGACCGGCCCAGATGGGTGGAGAGTTGAAGAAGGTCCAGTCTGGGATGGGAACCGGGGCCCCCCACTCCAACTGTTGAAAGAATGACACAGTTTCTTCTTCTCGCGAGAAGGTGCCAGGGTCAACTCACCAAGTGCACGGGGACCGATAGTCCTCAAAATTATATATATTTATATATATATATCCGTGCCAAGGCAAAGCGACGTATCTGCACTTTTTATGATTTTGAGTTACGTCGCGCTGTCATTGTTAATATGTGCCTGGCCCTTCAGTTACGTCTGTTTGCCATAGTGAAATCTCCTATTTGTGGTGCAGATACGTCTGTTTGCCATAGTGAAATGTCCTATTTGTGGTGCAGATACATCTGTTTGCCATAGTGAAATGTCCTATTTGTGGTGCAGATACGTCTGTTTGCCATAGTGAAATGTCCTATTTGTGGTGCAGATACATCTGTTTGCCATAGTGAAATGTCCTATTTGTGGTGCAGATACGTCTGTTTGCCATAGTGAAATGTCCTATTTGTAGTGCAGATACGTCTGTTTGCCATAGTGAAATCTCCTATTTGTGGTGCAGATACGTCTGTTTGCCATAGTGAAATGTCCTATTTGTGGTGCAGATACATCTGTTTGCCATAGTGAAATGTCCTATTTGTGGTGCAGATACGTCTGTTTGCCATAGTGAAATGTCCTATTTGTAGTGCAGATACGTCTGTTTGCCATAGTGAAATCTCCTATTTGTGGTGCAGATACGTCTGTTTGCCATAGTGAAATCTCCTATTTGTGGTGCAGATACGTCTGTTTGCCATAGTGAAATCTCCTATTTGTGGTGCAGATACGTCTTCCTGCCTTTGACACAAGATGCAGAATGGCTATAGGCGTTCATTTACACGAAGATTTATAATTTTTGCAGAGATACGTTGGTCTGCCTTGGCACGTCAGTGTAGTCATGTACATTGTATGTATCCAATGAGTGGGGTGGGTGGGGGAGGGTTTGGCAAACACACACACACTCACACACACACACACACACTCACACACACACACACACACACTTCTACACACACACACTTACACACACACACACACTTCCACACACACACAAGTTTGCCGAGTCGCCTTCTCTCTATCTGTGCTGTGCGTGCCACAGACTTGTGCAATAGACTGGTGGTCTATTATGGCAGGCAGGGACGGGCGGCCATTTTGTCCAAGTAGAAATTGTCAGTGTGGCCACAAGTCACTGTGTGACTATGTCGTGTGGTCTTTGACTTTGAGTTGTGCCCAAATGTGGTGGGACGTGGTGATGGTGACAGTGACTACGACTCTCCATTGCATTTGCATCCAGCATTAGGGCTCAGGGGTTTTTGCTCGCGGATCAGCACACAGCACGTACACAAAGCACATAGCACATGTACATAGCACATACATGCATACACATAGCACACACAGCTCATCATGTACATAGCACATGTAGCCTCCACACTACACGGAAGAATTAGGAATGTGTTGTGGTAATGTCTAGTGTAGATTACAGTTACAGAGAGGACCCATGTCTAGTGTAGATTACAGTTACAGAGAGGTCCCATGTCTAGTATAGATTACAGTTACAGAGAGGACCCATGTCTAGTGTATATTACAGTTACAGAGAGGACCCATGTCTAGTGTAGATTACAGTTACAGAGAGGTCCCATGTCTAGTATAGATTACAGTTACAGAGAGGACCCATGTCTAGTGTAGATTACAGAACCCATGCCTACAGATTACAGAACCCATGTCTATAGATTGCAGAACCCATGTCTACAGATTACAGAACCCATGTCTACAGATTACAGAACCCATGTCTACAGATTGCAGAACCCATGTCTACAGATTGCAGAACCCATGTCTCGCCCATTGGCACAACTCGACACAAAACATTGGGTGTCTTCCTGAAAAAAAAGAAAAAAGATGTAGGCTACGTGTGTGAGTTCTTTGCAACAGTCAACTCTTTGTTGTTTTTTATCTGTGGTGTCTACAGTCGAGGCATCCACCTTGCCGATACCCTGCCGACACCTCAACGATACCTTGCCGACACCTCGCCGATACCCAGGACTTTGGGCATGATGTGAAGACTGTCGTGCAGGACAGCTCGCCTGAGATCTCAAATCGCATTTTCCTTCCTCCCAAGCACGGCGATCTGAAGCGAAGACTAGATCTACTCATATACAAACACACGACAAGAATGTGCGCAAGGCGGCTAATTATATTTTATGATAAGATAAATTAATATATAATAATGAAATAGAGAATAGAGGCAATGTTCAATGTAGGCTATTGTTAGTATTATGATCATACTAAACGGTCAAAGAGCGCCGGTCCACTTGTTTCTAAAAACAAAACAAAAACAACGACAACAACAAAACCGAAAGAAACAATAACAATAACAACAACAAAAAACTTGAATCTCAAATCAATTTTGTGTGTCGGTTTAGGCACCTCTTACTCTAAAGAACAACAGACAAGCCTAGATCTAGATCTAGATGAGCTGAGAGCTCCCACTTCCCACTCTTTCTTCTTTGTCTCAGCCTCAACGGTGAGCAAAAGTGAATCGAAAGAGGCGTAAGACTAAGACACTTACAATTATAATTTGGTATTTTCAGTCTGCGTTTTGCTGACACTTTATTTTCTCCGTCAAGTTTCCTAGGCGAATAATAGAAGACGTCAAGTCGTCGCTCCATAGACCTATATAATTAGCCTAATTATAGGCCAAGACACAGTAAGACGGGGTTATATAGGTCTATGCGTCGCTCTCTCCCCCGAAGATGTTTTGCCCATCTGGGAATCCCTTTTCTATTTATAGACTCATGGCTCCTCACGAAAAAGGTGTTCCCGCCCCCCCGAGAGCTGAAAATCTCCTCACATTTTGATGACGTTTTGCGCAGTCGGCCGAAGCGGAAGTTATTCACTGAAAAGGAAAGCAGGAAAAACGACAGGGAGCAGGCTGGCAGCGTCTAAAAAATATGCTGTATGCCATGTTTTCCTTGCTAAATTGAGCAAGTTTGACATTTCTACTGACGAACAAGGTAAGGACACGAATGGAAGGTTGTGTTTGGTGTAATTTGAAGTACGACGCACCGAGTTTTTGACAGTTTCTGTTACTCTTCCTGGTGATGGTTCCTAAAGCGGAAGCATTCCAAAGTGACCAAAGGCAGGCCAGGCTAAGACACTTTACTAACTCCCAAGTCACTAAATCGAAGTCACCAGCCTAGATCGAAGTATTCTAGATCTGTCAGTCACGGTGAGGATTTCTCTTTTACATTCACTACCCAGGAGCGATTACTTCTTTCCTGTATCTAATTCCTGTACTTTCCTCAGATGTAATGAGAGGCTTGGTATTTTGTGACACAGGGGTTGAAGTTGGGCTTGCCAAAACCTCTAGATCTAGATTCTATATTCAAACTCTAAATAATCTAGTCCACAAATTTTGTCCGAGCATAGATGATTGTTGAGCCCTATCCATCTACTGTCCTCTTATTCTTCCTCATCTAGATTGGCCGCCTCTATTCTCACCCGGAGTGAGAATAGTGCAGGCGAGTCTAAAAATTTTGCGTTCACCCTAAACCACAGAATTCTACACTGTGATAAGAGAAAAATTGTAGAATTCTGTGCCGTGAACAAACGTTCCATTACAACTGTAGTCTACTAAAAGCGAACAATTTTGTCTGTGGGCAGTGGAGAGAGAGAGAGAAAGAGAGAGAGGAGTAGCGCGAGAATATCCGGGCAAAACAAAATGGCGACCCACGTAGTTCGGCTCGATTCGAAAAGTTAAATAGCCGTAGCATCTTTGTAGACAACCAAATTAATTTACTTTTGTGTTTTAACATCATTTATTAACTTTGTTTTGGTCAGTTTGATCATCCACACCGATAGACAGTATTCAGAAAGAGACAGAGAGAGAGAGAAGAGGGGAGGAGTTGATCTTGCGAAAACTTTCGGGCGGGTTGGAATAGCCACTTTCATCTAGATTATATATGTTAAAGTAAGTAAAGTTGTTCCCCTCCTCTCTCCCCCCCCCCCATTTTGAACTGCTTGACCTACAGACCTACCACTCCTAGCCTCTGACTCTCAGTCTCAGATTCACCAAAGGATGGGTGCCATGTTTTTCAGTTTCAGGAAACGAGCCAAAGTGAAAGTGCGATTGTTGACGTGCACAACAGTGACCTGGGCATGGGTGTGCTGTGTAGGAGAAGGCAGTTTAGTGAACGCACTAGCGGCAGGGGGAATCGGCCCTGTAGACTTATGTGACCGGCCGCGAAGCCTTGGGTTATGGTGGGTCGAAACAACTCGCAGTTTTGTTTCATTTTGTGAATCGCACTACCACATCCAATACATCTTTTTAAATGGTAAAGAAAGATCTTAAAAATGGCGGTCTTCGCGTGAAAATCGTTTTGGTAGAAGTGGTAGAAATATCTGCTTCTGAAAACAAGGCTATTTTTACAACGCGATAAAATGAAAACTACTGGCTGCATATTCATGTAGCAATGCCTATCAGGTTTTCCTGCACGGTGAAAATTTGGTCCACGTTTGCGGGTGAATATTTTGACCGGGTCGTAGCCTAGGTGACTAACTTTCTCAACCTCGGTCTGCTCTGTTTCTGGACCAATGTGAATGAAACTCGGCAACCAATCAGAAAATAGGGCAAACTAATGATATATGGACGTTGAAGTTCGTACACATTTAAATAACACATTACACCCTAACTCGCCCGGGATCGCCCGGGAATTCCCTTTCGTGTTCCACCCTGACTCGCCCGGAACCGCCCGCACCGACCTAGCGTCTTTAGAAATGAAGTCTCGCCTTGACGAGACTCTGGGGACGCGATTTTGATTTGCATAGTATAGCAAAAAGTTTCTTCTTTCGTTTGATACCGAAACGAATTTTTTCGGGCTAGTAGTTTTAGTATTAGAGCTGATCGAAGTGCGATCGCGTTACCGACACTTCGAAAGTGCCTCGACTAGTTGAAAAGCGACACAATTGAGTTTGAAAACGGAAATAACGATGGATTTGAGCAAAACCAAGCATATATGACCAATCAGATGGCTCAGATGTTGATGAAAACGTTGTAGCAAGAGTTTGGGGCGATTCAGATTGATCAGACGTAGAAAATCTAGAATTTAGATGTAGGGCCCGACCGCGAGGCTGAGAGTGAGAGTGACGGGTCGGACACCCCGATTGAACTAAAGTTAGAACATTTCCAACAGTTTGTGCATACATAAAGTTATATTTTTCTGAAACTTCATTGTTTTCTTTTTAACTGTTATTTTTTCAGGATTTTTGGAATTTGTTTAGTATTTTTAAAATGTGTTTTTTAAACGCTTGTATTCACGGGAGGTGGGTTTCTTCCCCTTGCTAAGGATCTAGGAATGGACTTCCCGTCCAGGCCCTTAGTGTGTTATGTGTTAACCTACACTTTTGGTGTCGGGAACACTTTCGTATTAGGTGAACCGAAAACTATAAGGAGTTTGAATTTCAACGCCAAGAGGGTAACAGATCTATCTACCCTCTATAGTATGCTCAAATTTGAACGTTCTGATCCAGTAGTTGTTTAGACCCGATCATAAATGCACGACTACCCCCCAATCCAAAGTGGCTTCGCTCGGAGACCGGTCATTTTCCCCTCACTCTCGCGGCAAATGTACGTGACCTACAAGTCCCAGCATGACTATTCCGAGCCTGTTCATTGGTCACTTGAAATAGAAGGGTTATGGCGGGTGCATGCATCCGGTTGTTTTTCTCTCCGTTCCCCTGTGACATCGCAATGGGGGTATTCCGAGGGGAGCTTATCTCGTCTCGGGGTGTTCACGTCTCAACGGGGAAAAAGAATTTTCAATTGTACGGTATGCTAGATTGAATTAACTTATCTTTTAAGGTTGGAATGGTCTAAAGTCATCAAAGAGAGCTTTGCCATTATTTAGTCACGCTACCAACATATTCTTAAAGTTAAAGATCCCATGTTGTGATACAATGCTATAAATAAAATGGACTCATCCCGACACCCCTTTTTCGCAAAATCGAAATATGTACACCAAAATTTAAATCAAAATGCATTAAAAAATTGAACTCTGTCAGCGACGGGGCGCCCCCACTCTCCCCTGCACACTGCGATATCATAACGTACTGCGCCGGCGTCGCATTCTTTCCCGCTTTCCTTGTTTCTCCGGATTATAATAATACACGCGGCTATGAAATTATGAACGGACTGACAAAAGAATTCACAATTCTGTTTTTATTTTACAATTTGTGGCTCTTGAATAATGCAGATGATAACTAACTAAATCTAGATTCCCTGTCTAGAATTAGCAGTAGTAGGCCAGCAGCAGTCAGAAAGCCAGCGTCTGCTAGATCTAACTGTTTATGTCAATGGGCTTTGGAATTTAAATAAAACTTGAATTGCACAGTTCTATTTGATGTTAGATTCAGCTTCTGGCTATATTTTCCATAGTTAACTCTTTTCCTTTTATTAGACGACTTTTGTCTTCAATCAGTTTTGGGCAAACTTACTTAACTAGTTTGGAGAAGAGAACAGAGTTTTTAAGCCTCTGCTCAGTCTTTCACTTTCAGTACCTAATAATTTTATGTTATTATATTTTCTGGATTTTTTATCACCCTGAACCTCTAAAAGTACCCTAAAAAATATTTCAGTGACTTTGTAAAGAGATGTTTTGTAGTTTTGTACATTCTGTGTAAAATTCTCACCAAACTGATATACAAAACTTTGACCAAATCTGCATTTAGTGGAGAGTAATGCTCGTTTGTGTTGTTGCATTTTGCTGTCACAAAAACTCAAGTGTTTCAAATGGCCTGAAAGTGGCCGGATTTTTGGGAGGAAAAATCTCCATAACTTTTTGACTAATAAAGATATCAACACAATTGAAACTGTTTTATGATCGTGAAGGAGGGGCTTTCGAATGAAATCATCTCAAAGCATATCGGACACATTTGAAATTGTCACTAAACTGCCTCGTGGGAGGTCCTATTTTATTGTTCCAAGTTCTGCTTCTGTGAGAAAGATCTTGTACCCCCCTCCCCATCCCCCCTCCCCCATCTCCCTCCTCCCCATCCCCCCCAGTATGGGGCTGGGTGAGGAAATGTGTGTGGATACATATATGTCAGTAACATTCTCCCCCTCTCCCTCCTCCCCCATCTCCCCCCTCCTCATTGCCCCCAGCATGGGCGTGGCAGAGGAGATGTGTGGCCGGTCGTCCCATGAGGCCATGCTGCGCGTACAGGACGCGGAGCTGCGACTGCTGGACAGCGTGCACCACTTTGTCCTCATGAGGGTGGACAACGACAGGAAGTACGCCGCAGGGCTCGCCAAGATACTGCACGCCACCGTCGCCAAGGGGGGAGATGCAGAGTTTGTCGAGTGTTGTACGGTGTTTAAGGTGAGGGGGTGTGGTGGTGGGG
>NW_004798770.1:8245-9523 GCF_000002075.1 Aplysia californica | reverse complement strand
CTGTGTGTACATGTCTGTCTGTGTGTGTGTGTGTGTGTATGTGTGTGTGTACATGTCTGTCTGTGTGTGTGTGTGCATGTGTGTGTGTGTGTGTACATGTATGTCTGTGTGTGTGTACATGTCTGTCTGTGTGTGTGTGTTTGTACATGTCTGTGTGTGTGTGTGTACATGTCTGTCTGTGTGTACATGTCTGTGTGTGTGTGTGTTTACATGTCTGTCTGTGAGTATGTACATGTGTGTCTGTCTGTGTGTGTACATGTCTGTGTGTGTGTGTGTACATGTCTGTCTGTGTGTGTGTACATGTCTGTCTGTGTGTGTGTGCATGTCTGTCTGTGTGTGTGTACATGTCTGTGTGTGTGTGTGTGTACATGTCTGTGTGTGTGTACATGTCTGTCTGTGTGTGTACATGTCTGTCTGTGTGTGTGTACATGTCTGTCTGTGTGTGTGTGCATGTCTGTCTGTGTGTGTGTACATGTCTGTGTGTGTGTGTGTGTACATGTCTGTGTGTGTGTACATGTCTGTCTGTGTGTGTACATGTCTGTCTGTGTGTGTGTACATGTCTGTCTGTGTGTGTACATATCTGTCTGTGTGTGTGTACATGTCTGTCTGTGTATGTGTACATGTCTGTCTGTCTGTCTGTGTGTACATGTCTGTCTGTCTGTGTGTGTGTACATGTCTGTCTGTGTGTGTGTGTACATGTCTGTCTGTCTGTGTGTGTGTACATGTCTGTCTGTGTGTGTGTGTACATGTCCGTCTGTCTGTGTGTACATGTCCGTCTGTGTGTGTGTACATGTCTGTCTGTCTGTCCCCCCCCAGGCGTGGGAGACGGTTATCAAGGAGACAGAGCGCCTCATGAAGTGCGTGCGCGCCAAGACGGAGCACCTGGCCACCCACACGCTGGAAGTGCTGACTCAGCTCATGACGGAGAAGAAGGCTGCGCGCCGCAAGTACGCCGATGACCGACACCGACTGGACGCTGACTTTGCCAAGGTGGGCCTGTCTGTCTGTCTGTCTGTCTGTCTGTCTGTCTGTCTGTCTGTCTGTCTGTCTGTCTGTCTGCGCTATAACTGTTTGGTCCACCGTCGTGAATTGCCGTAGTTATGTCTGTAGTTATGTCTGTAGTTATGTCTGTAGTTATGTCTGTAGTTATGTCTGTAGCTATGTCTGTAGCTATGTCTGTAGCTATGTCTGTAGTTATGTCTGTAGTTATGTCTGTAGCTATGTCTGTAGCTATGTCTGTAGTTATGTCTGTAGCTATGTCTGTAGCTATGTCTGTAG
>NW_004798770.1:0-1372 GCF_000002075.1 Aplysia californica | reverse complement strand
TGTATAGGTTTTAGTATTTATACATTTGTGTGTATAGGTTTTAGTATAAATTTGTGTGTATAGGTTTGAGTATAAATTTGTGTGTATAGGTTTTAGTATTTATACATTTGTGTGTATAGGTTTTAGTATAAATTTGTGTGTATAGGTTTGAGTATAAATTTGTGTGTATAGGTTTTAGTATTTATACATTTGTGTGTATAGGTTTTAGTATTTATACATTTGCAAGTTTCATGAGTGTGTAATTACATGTTGTGTGTGTGTTTATGAGTGTATACTTCCATGTTGTGTGTGTGTTTATGAGTGTATACTTCCATGTTGTGTGTGTGTTTATGAGTGTGTACTTCCATGTTGTGTGTGTGTGTTTATGAGTGTGTACTTACGTGTTGTTTGTGTGTGTTTCAGGAGGTCCATCGGCTGAGCAAAGAAAGCCTGAGAGCTGAACTGGAGAGCAAGTGGGAGGGGGAGAGAGGGAGTCTGGTGGCTCAACATACACACACTGTGGACTGTCTGAGGTGAGGAGGGGGGAGGGAGGGAGGCGTGGTCTGTCTGTGTGTCCAGGCAGGTAGTGTGTGTTCAACAGTGTGTCTGTTTGTGTGTCCAGGCAGGTAGTGTGTGTTCAACAGTGTGTCTGTCTGTGTGTCCAGGCAGGTAGTGTGTGATCAACAGTGTGTCTGTCTGTGTGTCCAGGCAGGTAGTGTGTGTTCAACAGTGTGTCTGTCTGTGTGTTCAGGCAGGTAGTGTGTGTTCAACAGTGTGTCTGTCTGTGTGTTCAACAGTGTGTCTGTCTGTGTGTTCAACAGTGTGTCTGTCTGTGTGTTCAACAGTGTCTGTTTGTGTGTTCAACAGTGTCTGTTTATCTGTGTGTTCAACAGTGTGTCTGTTTGTCTGTGTGTTCAACAGTGTGTCTGTTTGTCTATGTGTTCAACAGTGTATCTGTTTGTCTGTGTGTTCACCAGTGTGTCTGTCTGTGTGCTCAACAGTGTGTCTGTCTGTCAATGTGCCCAACAGTGTGTCTGTCTGTGTGTCCAGGCAGGTAGTGTGTGTTCAACAGTGTGTCTGTCTGTCTGTGTGCCCAACAGTGTGTCTGTCTGTGTGTCCAGGCAGGTAGTGTGTGTTCAACAGTGTGTCTGTCTGTTTGTGTGCCCAACAGTGTGTCTGTTTGTCTGTGTGCCCAACAGTGTGTCTGTCTGTGTGTCCAGGTAGGTAGCGTGTGTTCAACAGTGTGTCTGTCTGTGTGTCCAGGCAGGAATTGGAATCAGCCCACGCTGAGCTGGACAAGGTCAAGGCCGCCTACGTCCAGACGTGCCAGGACTCCGCTGTCTCCGAGGCTGACCTTCGCCGTGACCTTGAGGGACAGAAGGTCAAACTACAG
>NW_004798769.1:79672-81174 GCF_000002075.1 Aplysia californica | reverse complement strand
GGAGCTTTTCCTGGAACCAGAAATACTTTAACCCTATCCGTACGCTCTGGGGTCATTTTGTGCCCCAGGGGTTGTATCCTTCACATTTTAGAATACTTCTAGTACGAAGATCTCTTTGAAACTTTCAGTATTTCTCAAAAAATCATTTTGACAGACTGCTAAGCAAAGCGTACGGATCGGGTAAATTTCCTCTTTGGAAAGTGGTGGCACAGAGTTCCCCTTGCCTCGTCGTATGGATGCGACAGTAAAACACGACATACAAATAGGGTTGACAGGGAACAAGAGCTAACTATCATCTGCAACAGGACCTGTAAACGAGACAGCATAGTACTAAGAGAGCTGATGAAATTCTCCTCCAGAGTTTCATGCCTCTTGTTTGTTTGTTTTAGTAGAGGTTTTACGGCGCTCGCAACTGCATACGGTCACATGAGCGCTAAGGGGTGGATGTGAACAGAGAAGTCCTTACAGGGAATCGGGTTTATTCTGCTCACCTCTCTAGCGCAAAGTCTGCTTCGACTATCAAGGAACCCCGGAAATAGCGGATCACAAGAGTGCGACAGACATACAAAAGAAGAAGAGGAAATGACGATAGTAAGGATTAGGAAAGAAAAAGCAGCTGTTCCCTGTTGTTGTTCAGGCACAGTTATGAGCTTGACATTGTTGGATCAGCCCATTTACAATTCTACTGGGCATTAGAACGAGAAATGCCCCCTTTTGGGAATGGCCTAAAGACACTTCGGTGAGTGGCACCGCCCTGAAATATAGGCCCTGCTTTTTAGCACGTCCAGCGCTGTTTTTTCCCGAGTTTCTTTTCAGGTGTACGTATGTGGGGGTGGGTGTGGGTGTGTTAATCCTATCTGTACGTCGTGTTTTATTATCGTATCCATACGACGTGGGGAACTCTATGTCACCACTTAACCCTATCCGTACGTCGTGTTTTACTATCATATCCATATGACGTGGGGAACTCTGTGCCACCACTTAACCATATCCGTACGTCGTTTTTACTATCGTATCCATACGACGTGAAGAACTCTGTGCCACCACTTAACCTTATCCGTACGTCGTGTTTTACTATCGTACCCATACGATGGGGGGAACTCTGTGCCACCACTTAACCCTATCCGTACGTCGTGTTTTACTATCATATCCATATGACGTGGGGAACTCTGTGCCACCACTTAACCATATCCGTACGTCGTTTTTACTATCGTATCCATACGACGTGAAGAACTCTGTGCCACCACTTAACCTTATCCGTACGTCGTGTTTTACTATCGTACCCATACGATGGGGGGAACTCTGTGCCACCACTTAACCCTATCCGTACGTCGTGTTTTACTATCATATCCATATGACGTGGGGAACTCTATGTCACCACTTAACCCTATCGGTACGTCGTGCTTTATTATCGTATCCATACGACGTGGGGAACTCTGTGCCACCACTTAACCCTATCCGTACGTCGTTTTTACTATCGTATCCATACGACGTGAAGAACT
>NW_004798769.1:76649-77727 GCF_000002075.1 Aplysia californica | reverse complement strand
GGGACGTCTCCGGATAGATACTGTGTTTGTTTGCTTGAGTAAAGAGAAGCACATCCACGCAATAAAGGCCATTTAGTGCTGGGGAAAAGTAAGAAAGACAGACAGAAACAACAGAGGGAAAGGAAAGAAGTAGGACCTACCAGCAGCACCCTCCAACCACCCACGGTTCCATTTCGACGACTTACCACAACGACCTGACAAGTGCAATTTTTTTTTTATCGTTTGTTGTTGTTTTGTGGCTTTTTATCATATTTAGAGGGGGGGGTCTAGAGTGTGTTGTTTTTTGTGTTTTGTTTTTGGTTTGTTTTGTTTTTATTTTGTTTGGTTTGGTTTGGTTTTGTTTGTTTGTTTGTTGTTTTGTTTTGATTGTGTGTGTTTTTGTTGTTGTTGTTTGTATGGGTTTTTTGTTATGTTTTTTTTTTGGGGGGGAGGGGGGTAATTTGATTGAAAAAAAATCTGGGAACCTCTGCCAAGAGCTGAGCTCTCTACGTCAAATAAAACAGCAGTTGCAAAATCAGGAATACGACTAGGTCTCAAAAAGAAATAGTTTGCTCTGGCCAAGGACGTAATGTTGCACCAAGTTTATTTTTGTTTTGTTTTGGGTTTTGGTTTTGGTTTTGGTTTTTGGAATTTATTTTTGTTTCGTCATGAGCATGTGGTGCTTTGTTGAACGCGAACAATTTTCAGATATGACCACGATGGTAAGTATTATGGCATAGAATGTAACACGTCCGGGGGTGGGGGGGGTTGGTGTGGAGGGGGTTTGCTAAAAAAAGAATAGCTGAGAAAACCTGATACGTTGACCGATTTCTTAACTGTGATTTCCTCAAGCCCGATTGATACATCCCTGTAACAAGGTCAGGAACACAGGGTCGGGAACACAGGGTCGGGAACACAGGGTCAGGAACACAGGGTCAGGAACACAGGGTCGGGAACACAGGGTCGGGAACACAGGGTCGGGAACACAGGGTCAGGAACACAGGGTCGGGAACACAGGGTCGGGAACACAGGGTCGGGAACACAGGGTTGCTACATGTTAAAAACAAACTTGTTTCCGCATCCGATCCGGATATTGGGA
>NW_004798769.1:72073-73597 GCF_000002075.1 Aplysia californica | reverse complement strand
AGTGACCCCCACCTCCTTCTTTTGCAAATATGTCGACTTGTATTCAAGATAAATGAATATTTTTTTCATCCAAATAAAGACAATTGAACAAGCTTTAAGATGATACCAATAACTCTACATGCCCAAAAATTGACGAGAGCCTGATTCCACCACGCTGCCTCACATATGTCGCAACTGTGGACAAGCGTTTTCGTTTGTGCTAACTCTCTTTTTTAATTTTGATTTTGATTGCCAAGTAAAACAAGTCAGCCTTGTCCCCTTTCAACAGAATGTGCTTAGTTAAAAGATCATGAGATTATGACGTTTATATGGGAAAGTGTCAGTTGCTCGAGGTATTATTTATAAGCTTTGGAAGATAGTCCTATCAAAATCCAGAACAAAGATCGTGTATAATAAGATAGTTGCCTCCTCTCTTTGAGCCAATTTAAAAAAGTGTCCTCAAAATTCTGTGGCGCCCTCTTCGAAAAAGTGCGGACTTTGCCCTCAGAGTTACCCCACTTGTGTGAACAACAATAAGAGTGAAACTAACAAACGGTGCTATTCCTTTTCTTCTTCTGGACAAACGAAAAAAGACTGCAGCGCCATCTGAACCAATGCGCGGACTTTCGCGAACACTTTTTTGGCTGAGTGATCTTATCATCTACGATCTTTGTCAAGCATAAAAATTATAATACGGACGATTCATTTCTTTATTCAGCCCGACAACACATGTCAGTGCTTTGTGGTGCAGCCTAAACAAAACTTCTCTTATCCTTATCAAAGATCGTACATAACAAGATAGTTCACTCAGCGAAAAAAGTGTCCGCGGAAGTCCGCCCGCGCATTGGTTCAGATGGCGCTGCAGTCTTTGTTTTGAAGTTCTTTCGTTTCTCCAGAAGAAGAATAGGAATAGCACAGTTCGTTAGCTTCACATTTATTGTTTTTCACACAAGTAGGGTAACTCTGATCGCGAAGTCCGCACTTTTTCGAAGAGGGCGCCACGTAATTTTGAGGACACATTTCTAATTGGCTCAAGGAGAGGAGTGAACTATCTTGTTGGACACGATTTTTGTCTTTACACAGCTGGAGAAAAGCTGGGCACTCCTTCTATCTCTTTCTCTTCACAATCACGTCATGTTGCGCGTTCAACTTCTGTGGCCCAACAGCTGTGGCCGAGAAAGACAAACAATAATGTCAGCAATAAACTTTTTTTTACCTCTACAATCTCACGGACAGAGTATTAACACAAACGTTTAAGGTGTAGCGGTTAGGCGCTTCGATGTCGCACGCTGAGAGACCCGGGTTCGATTCCCGACGGGGGAGAAATTTTTATCGAGTATCTCGGTCTTTCTTGCACTGTGATGTATTATCCCTCTCAGCCCGGGGTGGCACTAGCAGATACGATCGGAAGCCCGCCTCCTAAATGATCTAAACTATGTCGACTTATGTGTAAAAACACCCACTTTTAACAATCAGAAAGTTATCATATTATCACATTTGAACACAAACACACACACACACACACACACACACACACACACACAT
>NW_004798769.1:67941-70590 GCF_000002075.1 Aplysia californica | reverse complement strand
TGGGTCTATTTGAGGGGGGGGGTTCTCTTTCTGTCAGCATAATAAAACATACTTGTGCGGAAAAAAACCAACAATAACTCAAAAGCAAAGTGAAACTGGGACTAGTTTTTGAATAAATTAGAATTCACATTTCGGAAGAATGCCTTTTTTTTAAATGGTTACACTGATGTAGTAAACCATCTTCATCTCGAAATTGCTATCAATTTTTATAAATGGCGTTTTGCCAGCTTACGGCAGAAATTGTCGTGGAATCTTACAGCAAGAAATTAATTAATCCTTTGAAAATAACTGGCCAACTGGTTATATAATGGGAATGTAACATGATGTCTTCGATGTTGATTGTAAGCGTGTATGAGCCAAATTCAGGTAAAAACCAATTTGTTTTAGGATGGGGGGGTGGGGGGGTTGCTGTGTTTGTTTGTTTTTGTTTCGTTTTTTTGTTTTTTGTTTTTGTTTTGGGTTGAGTCTATCTTGTTTTTTATGTTGGTTTTTTTTTGTTTGGGGGTTGTTGTTGTTTTTGTTTTGTTTTTGGGGGGTTATTGTTGTTTGTTTTTTGTTGGGGTTTTTTGTTGGTTTTTTGTTTTTTCTTGTGTGTTTTTTTAGGGGAGGGTGGTGTAGATTACGTCATTCACAGACTCAGTTACAATTGGGGAAACTATGACTATGATACATAAAAAGAACACTTTACACAAAATTTTGAGCAAATCTGATAGATTGTAAGAAAGAAATTGCGTAAAAAGGGGAAGGGGGGGTATACGTGGTTAGAGGGGAACATTTACGATACTATATAAGATAATGTTCAGCTTCAGGTGACTTTGATTTTGTCCGTCTGGGGTGAAGACGAAATAAAGTCAGAGCACTTGTGATTTAAGAAAGAAGAACACTTTACACAGAATTTTGAGCGAATCTGACAGATTATTAGAACGAAATAATTACGTTTTTCTTTCCTCGATTCTGAAACTCAATGTTCACAAAAAGTACACGGATAGAGTTGGGCAGTGACAATAATATAATATGCAAAATAGTTATAGTTTTAGTAAGAGTTTTACGGCACTTGCAACACAATAAGGTCATATAAGTGCCGAAGTTTAGATGTCTTACAAGAGAGTAAGAAACATAAAAAAGAAGAAAAGGAGATAAGGACGAGAGATGTTAGACAGGAAAGAAAAAGAAGCAAACCACACCAGAGCACCCGCCAACCACCCACCAAGATAGTTAGCTCCGGGTAGCTTTAATTGTGTCCGTCTAGGGTGGAGGGGAGCGGAATAAGGTCAGAGCACTCGGGATTTAGATCTACTCATGTTTTTCAATTAGTCACTGTCTGGCCATCTGATTTTACCCGAATTCAAAACCAGACGAGACAGAAAAGAATTATGTTGAATAAAAGAGAAGTTTATCGATTTCCTAGCGCGGAGCTCTCCAGAGTCCAGGAAATCTGCTACATTAGACTTGATAGATCTACAATAGTGGCTGTAGCTCGAGGGAGAACAGTACATACACTTACTACATATGGGAGGCATCGTGGAGAAAGCAGGCGCTCGTCAAATTAATGAAAGTCAGGCACTCATATGATCTTATACCGTTGCGAGCGCCGTAAAACCTTTATTAAAACAAGCAATGAAAGTCAAGAAAGTGGCAATTTCCTGCAGGTTTGAGAATGTTTATCTAATTTATTTATTTTTCATGACACATTTCTTTGTGAATTTTACAGAAAAGCATTGATTAAGGGTATAAAAGATGTAAATGTTCAGTTTCCTCAGACAGAGGAAACAACTCAACTTTGGCGACCATGTTCTCCCTAATTTTACCTTCGAAACCAGCAACCCCCACCTCCTTTAATCGCCAATATTTCGATTTGTATTCAAGATAACTGGATATTTTTTTCGTCAAATGCAAGGCAAATGAACAACCTTTACAATAATACCAATAATTCCATATAGTCGCTTTTAAGGACAAGCGAGCTAACCCAGATTTGGGGGATTTCCAGAAATCTTGACCTTCTCCAAAAGTGGGCATAGCCCTACCTACTGGAGAAGTTTTGTTTCATTGGTGTGTATGTTTGTTTGTTTGGTTATAGAGATAACGCTCCTTGTCTTTTTAAGAAACTGAACTTTACTTTACTTTTACTTTTACTTTTTCATCCTCTGTTGCCGTTGAGCGTCGAGGGGAGATGCAGTTTTCTACGGTAGGCCAGCTCCGCAGCTCTTTCAGTTGTGATGTTATGTTTTGTTAGGGTTCCCTTGACACCCTCGATCCACCGTGCTGAAACTGAACAAGGGTCCAAAAACTTCACCTTCGATTTTCTCAAAACAGCATTTTTCTTTAGGGGAGGGGATAGCCCACTTGTGCTTAAAAGCGACCACATACCCCAAAACTGACGAGTGCGTGATTCCACCGCGTCGCGACACGTATTATGATCATTAACACTTCAGAGTGATGCGAACTTCTCATCGCTCCAGGCTTTCAAGTACGCTCTTTTCTGTCTGCCTCTCTGGTTAGGTAGTCGTTTTCCCTGTCTCTCTCTCTCTCTCTCTCTCTCTCTCTGTCTCTCTCTCTCTCAGTCTCTCTCTCTCTCTGTCTCTCTCTCTCTCTGTTTTAGCTCTCTCTGTCCCTGTTACTCTCTCTCTCTCTCTGACTCTCTCTCACTGC
>NW_004798769.1:61021-64491 GCF_000002075.1 Aplysia californica | reverse complement strand
TTTCTCTCTCTCTCTCTCTCTCTCTCCCTCTCTGTCTCTCTCTCTGTCTCTCTGTCTCTCTCTCTCTGTCTCTCTGTCTCTCTGTCTCTGTCTCTCTCTCTCTCTCTCTTTCTCTCTCTCTCTCTCTCTCTCTCTCTCTCTCTCTCTCTCTCTCTCTCTCTCTCTCTCTCTCCCCCCTCCCCGGTTACTACGCAATTTCATGTTTGCTTTTTCTTGTTGTTTGGTTGGGTTGTTGTTTTTGTGCTTGTTTGGGTTTTTGTTGGGTTTTTTGTTGGGTTTTTTGTTTGGTTTGGGGTTGTTTTTCTTTGGGGGGTGTGTGTTGTTTTATTTTGTTTTGGTTAGGGGGTTGTTGTTTGTTTATTTGCTTGTTTGTTTGTTTTTTTGGTTGAGGTTTTTTTGTTTTGCTTTGGGTTTTTTTTTAACAAAGTCTAGAGAAACAATCCATCAACGATCGAGCAGTTGAAACTCAATGCCGTACAGGACGTGGAAAGATCCCAGCCAGGAACATGCCACACGGCTAGTCACAACAATTTCCAGTGGCGTACTCGTTTTGTTAGGAGATCAATGGTCAACACCTGGAGCATACAACTTCAATAATTGTGCCTTTGGTCAACTTGTTTAAGTAAAATCCACAAAGAAATATGTTTGTTTTTAAATGGACATGATAGGTGTTGAGCCACATTTAAAAAATGATAAAAAGATTGCCCACCGATCAGGAAAATTCCGGTTTCTTTTTTACTGCAATATTTAGACGAACGCTTGAATTCACCAAGATTCTACATTTCTGTATTTGATCGTGTTCATAAGGGGGGCAGGGGGGGGAGGTGTTTGCATTTTTTAAAATATTATTTCCTTTTTTATTAGTCTTCCCGTTTTTCTGTTTCTTTTTTTTTTTGGTTATATGGTGTATGTTTTATGTTGTTTTTTTTAATTTTTTTTAATTTTTTTTTTTTAAATTAGATGCCATTCATTTTTATCACATCAGGTACACCAAAGCCCCGTAAATAAATACTCTCTCCAACAAGAGAAGTCGATAAGTGTTTTAAATCCACCCCACACATCTCGCATTAATGAAGTCGAAGGAAGAGTCTTGCGCTGTGTTGGCTTCTATAACCTTAGGCCTACTCTGCCGGAAGCTGACAAAACGACTTTTTTTTTATTTTCGCGCCAATTTTTTTAAATTGCTTTTCTCCTGTGAAGAAATCAAATTGATAATTATTACTAATTTTTTAATAAATTAGAATTCAAATTTCAGAATGACTCAATTTTTTAATGGTTACGCTGACCAAAAAAAAACGTTTTTCTCGAAACTGCTGTGCAAGAAACAAAAATGTGTTTAGTCAGCTCAAGGCAGAACCGTGGAGCAGTGGCGCAACACAATTAGCAACTATACGATGATGGTCAAGGGAAACAAATCAATGGAGTTTGATAAACAGACGGAAAGCACTGTAGAACAGACATAGGTTGAAACCTTAACCCTATCCGTACGCCTGGGTCATTTTGTACCCCCGGGGTTGTATTCTTCACATTTTAGAATACTTCTAGGGTGAAGATATCTTTGAAACTTTCTGTTTATCTCAAAGAATCATTTAGACAGACTGCTATGCAAAGCGCACAAGTAAATTCCCTCATTAGAAAGTGGTGGCACAGAGTTCCCCACGTCGTATGGATACGATAGTAAAACAAGACGCACGGATAGGGTTAAGTGGTGGCACAGAGTTCCCTACGTCGTATGGATACGATAGTAAAACACGACGTACGGATAGGGTTAAATGGTGGCACAGAGTTCCATACGTCGTATGGATACGATAGTAAAACACGACGTACGGATAGGGTTAAGTGGTGGCACAGAGTTCCTTACGTCGTATGGATACGATAGTAAAACAAGACGCACGGATAGGGTTAAGTGGTGGCACAGAGTTCCCCACGTCGTATGGATACGATAGTAAAACACGACGCACGGATAGGGTTAAGTGGTGACACAGAGTTCCCCACGTCGTATGGATACGATAGTAAAACACGACGCACGGATAGGGTTAAAATACTGGACTTGCTGCTAAGATCGTGATGAGAGTGGAACATTGAGGAAGGAAGAGAGAAAGAGAAAGTGAAAAATGTAGTTGTTCAATGTGTATCATTGTGTATGTGTGTGGGGTTGTGGGGTTGGCGTGGAAGGGGGCGATTTTCCAAACTTAGATTCCACTTTTTTCTCAAAAGTTTTTGTTTGTTGGAAGTATTGAGAAGAACATTGATTTAGCTCTCGGTTTTTGTTGTTGTTTTTTTTTTTCATTTTGATTTGGTTTTTGGTTTGTTTGATTTTTTTGTTTATACTCATAATTCCTTTTTAAGAATCTGTATAATATCAGAAGTAGGGCCTACCTGACATAATAATAATAATATAAGAAAAAATGAGAAAAATACAACAAGTTGCTTTCAGCCACTTTTGACAAAAATGACAGCAAACAGAAGAATGCACAATACATAAAACGATAGAATAAAATAATATTCACTGACCTGGTCTTCTGTTTTAAATTTGAAGTGTGAATATCAACTTAATCCATTCAGAACAACAACAACAGCAGTTTCAATATCCTTCAATTGAATATCGTCAGTCAGCCTGGCGTGAAATCTTTACTGTAGTAATTCGCTTGACTCAGATCACACGCGCTACGATCGCAGACAGACAGACAGACAGACAGACAGACACGCCGAATGGAACAGGCATAAAGCAACACTTTTCGCAGCAATAAAAGAGCCACAGTGATATTGATAAGAACGTGTTTACTCTGCTCTCGCCGACAACAGGCGTTCGCCGCCCCGCTAATCGACTGACTGACTGACTGACTGCCAGTCACAAGTTTTCAATGGGTGGCTCACCGCAGGGCAGACCAGAATGATGAGGAAGAGAGAGAAAAATCTCCCGCCAGCTTTTGTCAAATCGGAAAATCTGAGCGCGTGCGTGCGAGCGAGGAGACCTGACGGTTAACTGGCACACTACTGTGGCGCGCGGGAAACGACAGCGGAGGTGTCCTGTGAGACGTCGTAACTCTCACGTTGGATCGATCGATGGCTGCCCGTGTTGAGAGCGGGGTCCTTTTGAGTAGCGGGGATGCCATTGACCTAAGCCTGAATTCCCCCCTCTCTCTTCCCCCCTCCCCCAAACCGCTGGGAGTGAGAAAATGGGGTTAAATTGTTGTTGGTTGTGTGTGTGAGAGTGGATTCTGAAGGCAGGGGGATAGAGAGAGACAGAGACGAAGAGAGAGACAGAGAGAGAGAGAGAGAGAGACAGAGAGAGACAGAGAGAGAGTGAGAGAGAGACAAAGAGAGAGAGACGGAGAGAGAGACACATAGAGAGACGGAGAGAGAGACAGAGAGAGACAGGGGGAGAGAGAGACGGAGAGAGACACACATAGAGAGACAGAGAGAGAGAGAGAGAGAGAGAGAGAGAGAGAGAGAGAGAGAGAGAGAGA
>NW_004798769.1:55323-60921 GCF_000002075.1 Aplysia californica | reverse complement strand
AGAGAGAGAGAGAGAGAGAGAGAGAGAAATGAAGAAGGACCGAGGACACATTCACTGTCAATAGTCATTACTTGTACATTTCCTTTTTTTATTTTATTTTTTTAAAACAAGTTTGATTATTTTGTGATATGCCAGTTTTTTCTAAACTTAGAATTTGTACAAAAAACATTCGTTTTATTAATGTATGATTTTTTAAGTGCACAATCTTTCTTGGGGTTTTCTATTTTTAAAATACATTTCCAGTGATTTAAAATTGAGGTAATAGAACTGGAAAATGAAAAGAGACAGAAGGGGAAGCAGGCATGGAGTTGCGTGATAAGCGCCTATGAAATTCAAGTTGCCTACCAAGCTTGCCTACCAAGAGAAACATTAACCACACTCCCAGCCAAGCGCAACATTAGCAATAGTACATACATCTGTGGCGGCAATCAGTCGCTCACGTACGTAGACCGGATGGCCAGAGCGGTGTGGCAGGCACTGACTAGTGAGTACACGCGGACTGGGGTGTGAGTTGTTTATCAAGTCGCTTTTTTTAGAATTGGTCGCTTTTAAGCACAAAAGGGCTATCCCGAAAAAATGCTGTTTTGAGAAAATCGAAAGTGAAACTTTTTTACCCTTTTTCAGTTTCTTTAAAAGATAAGGAGAGTTTTCTTTAACCAAACGAATATACACACCAATGAAACCATACTTCTCCCATAGGTAGGGCGATGTCCACTTTTGGTGTAGGTCACGATTTCTGGAAATCCCCGAAATCTGGGTTAGCTCGCTTGTCCTCGAAAGTTCTATCGGCCCAGTACCTAGTTTGGACCATTTTAGCGTTGAAAATGTTGAGTAATTCACAACATGTCAAGCTTTTACGAATGCAATTCTTTGAATATCTTAATAACAACTGAGTGGTGTCGGTGGCCAAGTGGTTAGGCTACCTGACTCGTAATCGTGAGATTGCGAGTTTGGGGGTTCGAGCCTCAGCTCGGTTCGACGTTGTGTCCTTGAGAAAGGCACTTTACACGAACTTCCCACTTGGCTCGGTCCTATCGGAGACGGACGTTAAACTAGGAGGTCCCGCCCCTTAAATAATCTAATAGTGTTGATAGGGGCGTTAAACCTATACCATTTCACCATTTTTCACCATTTGATTACAACTGCGAATAATTTTACGATTTTGATAGAGTAGATTGAATGTCTGGTTTCTGACCCCATGACCTGAGTAACTCAAAACGCCCAAAATGTGAGATAAAACTTTGTCATTCTTAGGTAGCGAAATGTAGGGCTGTCTTTCCTAACGATGGTACAGAGGGATGTCTCAAAGGTCGACGGACTGCACTGCTGTGTTTTAGCTTTGACAAGAATTTTACCGTACTTGCAACACAATAAGGTCATATATAAAAGCGGAAAATTAGAGGTGTTACAAGAGAGTAACAAACACAAAAAAGAAGGAAGAGAGGTGGAGTCAATAATTGTTTAATAGGAAAGAAGGGGCAAACCCACCAAAGCACCATCCCAACCCCAAACTGCCCTGTTGCAAGTTTGTTTTCAAAAGATATCTGGCTTCTCAGGAAAGGATGATGGGTGTTGCTACCAAGTACAATTTTCTGCTTACTTTATTAAACAAAAGAAGTCATGAACAAAGTGAAAAAAAATCAAATAACCCGTTGCTGCATAGCGCCCACTACAGTGGGCATTGCTTTAACCCTGTCCGTACGTCGTGTTTTACTATCGTATCCATACGACGTGGGGAACTCTGTGCCACCACTTAACCCTATCCGTACGTCGTGTTTTACTATCGTATCCATACGACGTGGGGAACTCTGTGCCACCACTTAACCCTATCCGTACGTCGTGTTTTACTATCGTATCCATACGACGAGGGGAACTCTGTGCCACCACTTAACCCTATCCGTACGTCGTTTTTACTATCGTATCCATACGATGTGGGGAACTCTGTGCCACCACTTGACCCTATCCGTACATCGTGTTTTACTATCTTATTCATACGACGTGGGGAACTCTGTGCCACCACTTTCCAAAGAAGAAATTTACTTGTTAATCCGATCCGTATGCTTTGCATAGCAGTCTGTAAAAAAAGGAAGCTTTTTTTATAAATATTGAAGGTTTCAAAGAGATCTTCGCACTAGAAGTACTCTAAAATGTGAAGAATACAACCCCAGGGGTACAAAATGACCCCAGGGCTTACAGATAGTGTTAAGACCAAGCCAGGGAGTCACTGCCTCTCACACCCGTATGTATCAGTTTGTTTGGTTAAAAAAGTTGAAATCTTCCTTTTGTTAATTAAACAGCAGAAGCCAGAGCAAGTTACTCTTTACTAAGGATGGATGGGCGGATGTGTACGAGCGACTGTGTGTGTGTGTTCGCGTTTAATAACATTTGGGTGTGAAATCATCATCAGTATCCGGTGCCTTGCCGACTGGCGTGGGCGATCATGGACCTCCATTTCCATCTGTCTTGCGTTGCAGCAATGGTGACTTTTGTTCTGGCTATTCCCAGCCATGTTGTCAACGTGTTCAGTATCGTTTCACTCTGTCTGTCATTGCCTCTCTTTCCATCAAACTTGCCTGTTGTTACAATATTCTCCAATGCTTCTTTCCGCATTGTGTGTCAAATGAAATTTGTCTGTAAGGTACCGAGTGTCTAAAAAAAAAGAACTCATTAAAAAGGCAGTCACTAGGCCATCTTTGGATTAGTTTCAACCAAATTCCGTGAAAATTAAATTCAACTATGTGGACGTTAGATTGATCAGTACAAAAAGATTCAACTGACGTTTTCGAAAAACATAAAGTTTTTGAAATTCCGACCAAAGCGAGTGAAACACAAACTTTGCAACTTCTGAAAAATTAACAATATTGTTCCATTTCAAATTCTCACTATCCGTGCCCTGAAGAACAAAATTTATACAATTTCGTTATTGCCAAACATAAACACGGGCAGGTGGTGTCTATTTAAATTTCCAGGTGTTGAGCATTTCTCTCCATACAAGATGAGAATGGAAATTTTGAATAACTCATTAGCATGTTCCTGGGTCGATTCTTTGGACTTCCTGCCCAACGTTCTGAGCTTCAATTTTCCACGGCCCCAACTGTTGGGTTGTTTGCGGATTGTTGACGTAGGATATTATGTCTCTCAAAAAAGAACCCAAAGGTAATAACTGAAGTGGCTCAAGCAGAGGGGGGTGGGGTGTAGTGACCATTCATTTGTGAACTATAATATGTGAGGCAGCGTGGTGGAATCAGGCTCTCGTCAAAATAATCAAAGTGAAGAAACTTGCATTTTTACACAGGTTTGTGAATTTTTTTCAAATTTTTGTTTTTTTAGGCTCAACACCTTTCATGCCCATTAAAGAACTCATTTCTGTATGGATTTTTCTGAAAAACGTTGATTAAAGGCACAAAAATGTAAATTTTCAGTTACCATGGACTCTTAAGCTGGACTCTTAAGCTAAGGAAATAATTCATCTTTGAATTATTTGGCGGCCCTTTTCTCACTAATCTTATCTCTGAAAACAGGTGACCCCCCACCCCCTTCATTCGCAAATATCTCGACTTGTATTCAAGATAAATGGATATTTTTTTCACCCAAATAAAGACAAACAAACAAGCTTTAGGATGACACCAATAACTATACATGCCCAAAAATTGACGAGAGCCTGATTCCACCACGCTGCCTCACATATTAGCCCAACACTAGGCAGAGAGACCCTGGAGGGGAACAGCAGCTTTCACACGGGACAGGGTTGCCCATCTAAAGAAGAAGGTGTGTAAACTTTCGGCATATAAGACTTCGCCAAACCTTTCTTGCAACCATACGAGAGCCACTCTTGACCTGCAGGGTTGGCCCCACTCTACTGGAACCAGGCCTCTGCAGCATAACCCCTTCTTCTCATCATTAATGCCTTTAACCCCTGGCAGGGTATAGGCCACATACAAGCTCCTTCCATTTATCTCTGTCCTGGGCCACCCTTCCAGGCTCGTTCCAAGTGAGCTTCACCTCTTTCATGTCCCTTTCCACGCATCTCCTCCATGTTTCCCGTGGCCTACCCCTGCCTCGTGCTCCTTATGGGTTGCAGTGACTGTCTTGTGATGTTTCCGCTGGGCTTTCTTAAGGTGTGTCCCATCCATCGCCACTTTCTTAGTCCTATTTCTACTTCTATATCCTTTTGTTCTGTCCTTTCCCACAGCTCTTCATTTCTTACTCTATCCTGCCACTTAATTCTTAGAATACTCCTCAAACATCTGTTGATGAAAGTCTGGACTTTATTCAGTACTGTCTTTGTTGTCTTCCAAGTTTCGCAACCGTAGAGGAGCCCAGACTTGACGTTGGAGTTAAAGAGTCGAATCTTGGTGCGCAGTGAGATGTTGCTTGCTTTCCAGACTTTTGATAATTGATTGAATGCTGACCTTGCCTTGGCGGTTCTTGCTTTTACATCTGCCTCGGTTCCTCCTTTACCCTCGATGACACTTCCAAGGTAGGTAAAGGAGTCTACTTCTTCAAGGGGGGTGTTTTCCACTGTCACTGCAGGGCTTGAAACTTTTTGCTAGCTTCACTACTTTCGACTTGCCTGGATGTATACGTAGGCCAACGCTCCTTCATAGGTTGTTGAGTTCCTTGGCTCTTTTTTCTTCTCCTCATACGTCTCCAAAACGTCCTCCACACAGTGAGATACCCATCTGACGTGACTGACGCAGTTTTACCGTCCTTGAACTGACACCAGAACGTGCCGATCATGTCCCCTATAGCTAAATATTTTAGCTCTATCCGTACGCCCTTGGGTCATTTTGTACCCCAGGAGTGGTATTCTTTACATTTTAGAATATTTCTAGTACGAAGATCTCTTTGAAACTTTCAGTATTTCTCAAAAAAATCATTTTATGAGACTGCTACGCAAAGCGTATGGATCGGAAAAACGAGTAATTTCCTCTTTGGAAAGTGGTGGCACACGGTTCCCCACGTCGTATGGATACGATAGTAAAACACGACGTACGGATAGGGTTAAGAAGTAAAATATTGAAATATATCCAATATTTGTTTATACATATGTTTTTAAAACCTGATTATTCTCAAATACGTTGATAGATTTGCTTTATATTTACAAACATGACGTGCCCGTGGTTGAATTTTATTAGAGCGTATTTTTTTGTTGAAATTAGTGCAGAGTTGACCGAATTACTGCCCTTTAAAGGGGTTCTTTCTTTAAGACATGGTGTAAAACCCTGTAATTAACCTATCTGGGTGCGCTCGTATATTCCGCATATATGACACCTTTGAGTGTCTGCTCCGACGTTTCATGAGCCAGCATAAAGTTTGGAGGAACATAATAGCCTCATTTCCCTTTACACCTTAACGTATATTGTTATCTTCCCTCCTCCCCACCCCCTCCTGTTCCTCCAAAATACACACAGGCACCTCACCCCCTCCCCACCACTCTCACTCTCCTCCCCTCTCTCTCTCTCTCTCTCTCTCTCTCTCTCTCTCTCTCTCTCTCTCTCTCTCTCTCTCTCTCTCTCTCTCTCTCTCTCTCTCTCTATCTATCTATCTATCTCTATCGCTCTGTTCTCCTGTATATCTGTCCATCTGCCTCTGTCT
>NW_004798769.1:45056-49231 GCF_000002075.1 Aplysia californica | reverse complement strand
TCACACACACACACACACACACACACACACACACACACACACACACACACACACACACACACACACACACACACAATCCTAATATGCTGCTACCGTGATTCACTCCCTTTGGTGGCCTTGACTCGGGAGAGGAGAAAATGGTTGACACGGTGATGGGAGTTTGATCATTATGTATTTGTCATTTTCATTGTTATTGCTTTGTTACAAAAAGTTTGTTTGACGGGTGTTTTAATTGCGTCTGCCATCCTTTTTTCTCTCCAATGGTCATCATCATCCGGTGCCTTGCCGACTGGCGTGGGCGATCATGGGCCTCCACTTCAATGATAAGAGTGTCTTACTCAGCCTTTAGGCCAGTCCTGTATGTGAAAGGCCGGCTTTACAATGTATATTATTATCGTTTGTTGTTAACGTTTTTGGGGGTTTTTTGTGATGTTTTTTGTTGTTTTTTGTAGTTTTTTGGTATGTTTTGGTTCCGTTTTGATGTTAATTACACTCGATAGTAGATGTGAAGTTTGCTGACAAGATGAGTTACTTCTCAGATTCAAGCCTTAAGGAAATAGATACAGCACGCTTATAGGTGAAGTTTTTACAGTTTATAAGTAGGAAATAATAAAAGACAGGTTAGAGTTAAAGAATATGGCATCAACTGAAAATCTACACGTTTGACCCTAATGGTGATTTTTGGCCAAAATCTCCATTTGTGGATTGCGAGAAGTGACTCATTTTGTCAGCATGCCTCACAGATGGTAGTCTAGATTCGGTCATTCGTACGTATGCTCTAGGTACGATCTATAACTACTACTTTACATTTGCACTTGCCTGCGACGTTCTGAAATGTCTTGCGCAAACTAAGCAGCCGTCTCCGGGAAGTTATTAATAATGTAGTCATCGCTAATTGGTCGGTTTCGCTCAAAGATTTGTATAACGATATCCTAGATTGTGAACTCTGGCGTATTACCGGTTCACTATGGACCGCGCCATTTGAATCGATTTGACCAAAGAAACGTGGGCAACGTGAGAAAACGGCCGCCAGCCATAGACCCCAGCGAGACTAGCAAGACTGGTGAGACCAATACGTCACCCTAAAATTAAAAATTTCTGTCCGCTCAGTACCTAGTTTTGAGAAATTTGACGAAAAGAATTATTGAGTTTCTCAAGATATCAAGCTTTTTCCATTGCAATTCTTTGAACCTCTTAATAAGGACTACAACTAATCTTACGATTTTGAAACAGCAGAAAAAACATTTGATTTCTGACCCTGTGGTCTTAGTAACTCAAAACGGCCAAAACGTTGGGTAGAACTTTGTAACTTTAAGGTAGGCGAGGGGCAAGACAAACGAGACTGGTGTTTTGCCCTTTATGTTGGGCATAATGAAGCCGTCCATGGTGTGTGTGCTTCGCCGCCAAGTTTTGAGAGAGTGAAGAGCAGTGGCCATGGCAGTGCACGGTCTAGGGAGTAGTATAAGTCTATGGTTTCACCTCACTGTTTAAACAACTAACATTACTGAGGCATACATAGGCTACTGTTGAGTTCTATTAACTCCTTTTCTTCACATTAACATCTAAATCGATCGCTCAGTGTAATACGGGGTGCCCATTGGTGGATCGGGTCGGGTCGGGTCGGTTCGGGTCGGGTCGGGTCGGTTAGTTAGCCAGACCGAGAGCGCAAAGCGGCTATCGTGACACAAGCCGATCGCGCCCGACTCGACGCCTCAAAAACAATGTTTTCAGGCAACGAGTCGGGCGATCAACCCGACCCGACGCGATCCCACCCGCAATGGCCACCCGGTATAAGACGCCATTTTGAAAAGTGACGTATGAGTTTGGTGGGGTCTTCCACTGAGCAGTCAAAATGCAAAGTCTCGAAGTCGGCATGGATCTGACGTCATTGTTTTTGGCGTGTGACATTATGTGATGCAGCTTGGTGAAATCAGTTAGTTTTAGTAAGTGTGTTACGGCATTTGCAACACAATAAGGTCATATAAGTGCCGAATATTTGAGGTGTTACAAGAGAGTAACAAACAAAAAAATAGAAGGAGGGGAGATATAGACCATAGATGTTTGATAGGAAAGAAGGAGCAAACCACACCAGGGCACTCGGCAACACCCACTGGTAAAACCAGGCGCTTGTCAAAATAATCAAAGTGAAGGAACTGACATTTTCCCACAGCTTTGTGGATTTGTCTCGAAAAATCGTTTTTTGGTGTGTGTTGGGGGTTTTTGGGTCTGTTTTTTTTTTTTTTTTTTCGTTGTTGTTGTTTTTTGGCTCAACACTTTTCATGCCCACTAGAGAACACATTTCTGTGTGGATTATACTGGAAAACGTTGATTAAGGGCACACAAAAAGCGATGAATTTTCAGTTCCCACAGACTCTCAAGCTAAGGAAATAACTACTATTCTTTGGCAGTCATTTTCTCACTAATTTTACCTCTGAAACCAGGTGACCCCCACCTCCTTCATTTGGCAAATATCTCGATTTGTATTCAAGATTAATTAACATTATTTTCATCAAAAGCAAGACAAATGAACACGCGTTAGGAGGATACAAGTAACGCAACACGCCCAAAAACTGACGAGAGCCTGGTTCCACCGTGTCGGGACGCATTTATTGTCTCTGCCAAAATCTTTTGACTACACGGTGCTTTGTATAACTGATTTTACCGGAATCGAGAAGTGTTCGATCGAATTCTGTATTGATTTTCCATTTTATCACCTGATATGATATAATATTGATTTAGCTTTGCAGTCGAACGAAAAACTGCAAGTAACGACTGAAAACTGAATTGTACTGATAATGATAATAATAATATGCCAAAGTGGGAAACGGAGAGGAAGTTGCAATAGTCGACAAAACTTTCTCTTTCAGAGTTTGACTTGATTGGTTGTTTGGCTATTTAGTTGCTCTGGTGGTCTTTTGGTTCGTAAGACTGCTGGCAGAAATATGGCGACGCATAAAGATAGATAGATAGATAGATAGACAGATAGATAGATAGATAGATAGATAGATAGATAGATAGATAGATAGATAGATAGATAGATAGATAGATAGATAGATAGATAGATAGATAGAGATAGATAGATAGATAGAGATAGATAGATAGATAGATAGATAGATAGATAGATAGATAGATAGATAGATAGATAGATAGATAGATAGACAGATACTTTTTTGTTTCTGTTGTTGTTATTTGTGTTTGTTGTTGTTGTTGTTGTTGTTCTCATTGTTGTTGTTGTTGTTGTTGTTGTTGTTGTTGTTGTTGCTATCATTAATTGCGCTGTTGCTGTTACTCCCAGAGTAATGAAGTGACTACAAATCGTGTGTCTACCCCTGCCGCACACACACACACACACACACACACACACACACACACACACACACACACACACACACACACACAGGTAAACAAGCCGCCATATCGAAGCGAGACAATCAGCTGACGCGAGGCACGGTACTGGGTTTTCCAACAGTTATTAATCTGAGCAGACATCGCAGGGTGCCGGCAGGTGTAAAAGGGGGCGGGGACAGAAATTTGTGGACGGGTTTTATGGGTGGTATCGATGATGATGACGGTATCGAATAAGCGTGCCAGGTATGACCAAAGATTCTGTATAACAAGTTTGCTCCGAGGAGTGGTCAGGCGTGTCTCAAACCAGCTCCTCATGGAGACAATTAGCAGGAAGACCCTGAGGTGGACGCTAGAAAGGTGAGATGAGCAGCTATGGACATGTGCCGCTTGCTATGATTCTAGCTCTAGATCCAAGTAAATCCAAGTAAATCCAAGATGGTTCACTTCTCTCTTTAAACCAATCAAAAAAGCGTCCTCAAAATCTGGTAGCGTCACCTTCGAAAAAGCGCCCGCTTTGCGAACTGAGTTACCCTACTTGTGTGAAAAACCATAAAATAAATGAAATTAACAGACTGTGCTATTCCTATTCTTCTTCTGGAGAAACGAAAGAGAGCTTCAAAACAAAGACTGCAGCGCCACTTTTTTGGCTGAGTGAACTATCTCGTTATGTACGATCTTTGGTGTGACAAAATAAATAAGGTCCGGTACTTTGTTCACAAGGACATTACTACTATAAAACAAATAAAACAATGTACTCGGCTGGTGGGGGTGCGGAGGGGGAGGGCATCAAGTATTAAGATGTTGTCTATGATTTTTTTTTTTAAATA
>NW_004798769.1:42704-44650 GCF_000002075.1 Aplysia californica | reverse complement strand
ATATTATATTATATCATATTAGATTTGATTAGATTAGATTAGATTAGATTCGATTAGATTATTACTCGGTGTCCATCTTAGGCACAAAAGTAGAATCGATACCCACAGAAACAACGGGTGCAGATTTCCGCTGCCCCAACGAGAGATTTGATCGAAAAGTCTCCCGTGGCGATATTAAACGATTCCCATCTATCGCTGGGCGGGACAATCGATGCACCACTAGACTACCCCAGCGTCCTTTTCCAGCCACAGCTTTGATTAAAAATAGTTTGGCGTCTATTTTGGGCCCGTAGCTCAAGTATCCCGCTCAACAATAAGGTGGGTTTTTTTAGTTTTCGTGACAGTTTTACGGCACTTGTAATACAATACGGTCATATAAGTGACGAAGAATAGATGTGTCACAAGAGAGTAACATACACACAAAAAAGGAGGAGAGACAAGGACGATAGATGTTTGATAGGAAAGAAGAAGCAAGCCACAGCAGAGCACCCGCCAACCACCCACACAATAAGTTTACCTCTACTAGCACAGTTTTTACCTCCTTTGGTGAACGATATTGATTGGTCTATATCACAGATTCATGAGGTAAAATTCCATTCCTTTCTTGACTATAGTGCTGTGAATAATCCCATTTTACGTGTGGCAGAGATTTCAAGTATTTTATATAAATTTACGAAGAAAGGTTTTGGGTTTTTTTAAATTTAGCCCCAATTGTTCTGGAAAAATATGATTTAGTTGAGACAAATTGATACAAACTACTATGCAAAGTATGGATGACATTGATTCGCCCGTTAAAGAGATATTTGAGGATAAGTTGCGCCACGAATTATTGTTTTTGACCACAATATAATCTATTCCTTTTCTTTGGGGGTTTTTTTCGTCACAGTTTTATTAGGGCCAGAAGAAGGAAGGAAGGAAGGAAGAAGGGGAGGGGGGGGGTGTCTGTATGACGTCTTTTGAAGTTTTTAAAAGTACTTTGTGTGTTCTGCTTTATAACAGTGAAATGTGTTGCTTACTTCACTTACATAATTCAAGCATAATAATATTCTACGTCGCTGCTCCGCTGTGGAAGACAACTAAACGGTCTGGTTTCTTTTTTATCTTTTAACTCAATGCGGACGCTCATTCTGTTCATTCAAACGTTTGAAGACACGATGTTCCAGAACGCTAAAAGAAGCATATTATAACTTCCTTATTCATACGTAGTTTTCAATTCTGCTTCCTGTATTTGGAACTTGCAAAGACAGATAACAATAATGTACACTATAACTTAAGCAAAATTGTGTTTCTAGTCTGTATGATGGTTCGAAATGTCCCGCAACTTTGCTCTTGATATACTGCTGTCGGACATATGTGAGGCAGCGTGGTGGAATCAGGCTCTCGTCAATTTTTGGGCATGTAGAGTTATTGGTATCATCTTAAAGCTTGTTCCCTTGTCTTTGTTTGGATGAAAAAATATCAGTTTATCTTGAATACAAGACGAGATATTTGCGAAAGAAGGAGGTAGAGGTCACCTGTTTTCAGAGGTAAAATTAGTGAGAAAATGGCCGCAAAAGATTAGTTATTTCTTTGGCTTAAGAGTCCATGGCTATTGAAAATTTACATTTTTTGTGCCTTTAATCAACGTTTCTCTGAAAAAATCTACTCAGAAATGAGTTCTTTAATGGGCATGAAAGGTGTTGAGCCAAAAAACAAAAATTTGATAAAAATTCATAAACCTGCGGAAAAATGCAAGTTTCTTCACTTTGATTATTTTGACGAGAGCCTGATTCCACCACGCTGCCTCATATATGTGTCCGCTTCGTCCTTAGTGAGTTAAAATACAGACTTTAAGAGGAAATTTACACTTTATCCAATCCGTACACTTTGCATAGCAGTCTGTCAAAATGATTTTTTGAAAAATAATGAAAGTTTCAAAGAGATCTTCGTACTTGAAGTATTTTGAA
>NW_004798769.1:40250-41443 GCF_000002075.1 Aplysia californica | reverse complement strand
ACACACACACACACACGTTATATCTCTTCCCCTGAATCCCTCCCTCCCTCCCTCCCTTCTACCTACGCCTTTCTCCTCTCTCTTTGATCTGTACATCTCTCACACATAATCACCTCGGACATTTTCCGCCCCTCCCTCGTCACGACATATAATTCCCTGGTGCATCCCAGAAACATTACTTTGATCCTCTTCAATCGGATTGCAACGATTTAAAACCGGATTTTCGGCTCAACACCAGCTTTTATTGAATATCGCAGAAAACTTGCTGGCTTCATCTGAGTATAGGATTCCTTGAAACGAAACAGGGCCCAAGCAGCCTAACAGAGAAAGATTTGAAACAAATTGACGGTTGTAGAAAAGAATGTTGAACTTGCACGAAGAACGTACATGTATCCTGATCGAAAGGATAAAGAGTCTAAAAGAGTACGCTGTAAAAATAAACATCGACCATGTCATTTATTTATTGTCTATGTGAATACGTACGTGGGAAGAGACAATGGCGGCTGTCGTGGCCTAGAAGTTGGGGTGTTTGTCTCTCATTCAAAGGTCCCTGGTTCGAATCCGGGTCGCGACGGAAAAATTTTCTCCGCTAATATTATCTCCTTTCAACTTCTTTCCTTCTCTCTTGCAATATTCTGTCGTCTGCTTTTATCTCCACTTTCTTCCCCCACTTCCTCACCATCTTTGCCCCCTCCTCTGGGCTCCTGACTCTTTCTGCAGCCTTTCTACTGCTACTCCTTGGCTCCTCCTTACTGCTGTCTTTCAGCAACACCCCTGAGTTTCTGGTAGGAAAGATCTACACCTAGTCTTCTCGGACAAGGGCGAAAAATATCGAAGGTCCCATGTGCAAGTTGTGCATGTTAAAGATCCCTTGGTGGTCCAAAATCGAAAAGAGTAGGTTTCGGCCGCCACCTGGGAAAAATTAAAAATCTACTTTCAATTGAGAATGTTTGGTGTGTCCCGCGCGCCCATTTGACCTTATGCTGTTGCGAGTGCCGTAAAACACTTAAAAAGAAAAACCAAACAAAAACAGTGGATAGGAAGAGGGGGGTCCGTAGTAATCAGAATAAGGCAGTGCGACTGCCAATCCCCATTTTTCCCATCTTTCCATCAATATAAGGATTGAAGGTACAAATCATTTTGCCTTTGGTTCCTTTCGGATTTGATTTTACTTGTACTACTCTATCGAATAA
>NW_004798769.1:38199-39389 GCF_000002075.1 Aplysia californica | reverse complement strand
TGAGGAGGAGGAGGAGGAGGAGGAGGAGGAGGAGGAGGAGGAGGCGGGGAGTTGACAGTTACATAATTTACTTGAAGAAAGTCAAGCATTACTCTTCCCAGCAATGAAAGAAATACAGCCAAACGTTATTATTTCCGACAACGAAAGAAACACAGTCAAACCTTTTTTTTTCCTTTCAACAAAAACAAGAAGAAGGTCAAGCCTTAATTTTCCCAACAATGAAAGACACAGATAGTAAAAAGAAGTCCACAGTTCACAGGGGATTGCTTCGTCTTTCGATTCCGCCAGATCCAAGGACTTACGGGAAAGAGCACAGTTGAGCTGACCTACTCCTACCTAATTAAATCGAAATCTTCATAATGAACCCTCACCCTCTCGCCAAGTCCCAGAGGTTCAGTACGGTGCTGTCGCAAACAATCCACTTAAGTCCAAATTTTGAGAAATTTCGATTTTCACATCCTCCCAAAGCTCTATCAAATGAATAATATGTTGGCGCTCATATGACCTCATGCAGTTGCGAGCGCCGTAAAACCTCTACTAAAGATTTAATGCTATTGCAAAGACCATACATAACAAGATAGTTCACTCCTCTCTTTGAGCCAATTTAAAAAAGTATCCTCAAATAGGTGGCGCCCTCTTCGAAAAAGTGTTACCCTACTTGTGTGAAAAACAAGAAAAGCGAAACTAACCAACTGTGCTATTTCTATTCTTCTTCTGGAGAAAGGAAAGATCGAAAACCTGACCTGACCATCAATTATTTATTTATAGAGGCAACAGCCATCCATGTCCAGGTGCTGTTTTAGCCTCTTTTTCCTGTATTCGGATTAATAATATATTTTTGCCAATTTATTGGTTCCACTTCCATGTACCCCATATCTATGGTTCTCAACCTGGAAATCGCCTATAATTCAAATGGCACCATGATCATCAAAGATCAAAAACAAAGACTGCAGCGCCATCTGAAGCAATGCGCGGACTTCCGTGGACTATCTTGTTATGAACGATCTTAGGCTATTATCAAGGCATACGATTTTCTTGCTTTTATAAAAGTGATTCCTGATAGAAACAACGCAACAGGGGCTAGGTTTGTTTTGTTAGTTTGGGATTATTGTTTGTTTGTTTGTTTTTGTTTGGGGTTTGTTGTTTTTTTAGGGGGGGGGGTGTTATTACCTTTTTTATCTTTTTTTTTG
>NW_004798769.1:35241-37156 GCF_000002075.1 Aplysia californica | reverse complement strand
CCCCCTTTCCAGGGCAGTGCTACTGACTAAAATGTCTCTAGGTCATCCCTAAAGGGGGGATATTATGCACAGTAGCACAGTAGAATTGTAAAAATGTGCTGATTTATCAATGTCATGCTCACACTGTGCCGGAACAACTAAGGGAGAACTGCTGTTTTTTCTTTCCTTATCTTTACTATCATAATTTTTCCACTACTTCCAAAGTATGTCTATCACTCTCTTGGTGAACTGCTATTTCTGGAGTGCCTTTATAGTCGAAGCAGACTTTGTGCTGTTGAGGCTATAGAGGTGAGTAGAGTAAGCCTGATTTCCCGTTTTGACTTCTCTGTTGACATCCACCCCTTGGCGCTCGTATGACCTTATGCAGTTGCGAGCGCCGTAAAACCTTCTTAAAAGTAAATAAAACTAAACAGCAAAGAGAAGTTTTATGAATAAAAGTACACTTGATCACTCCATCTGGAATTTACTTGGCCTACTAAAAATTGTGAAATGGTAAAGGTTTAACGCCCCTATCAACACTATTAGCTTATTTAAGGGGCGGGACCTCCTAGTTTAACGTCCATCTCCGAAAGGACCGAGCCAAGTGGGAAGTTCGTGCAAAGTGCTTTTCCCAAAAACACAACGTCGGACCGAGATGAGGCTCGAACTCCCGAACCCGCAATCTCACAATTACGAGTCCGGTACCCTAACCACTAAGCTAACGACGCCACTTTGGCCTACTACACACATCCAGGATCTCCATGGCGCCACATTTTCTTTAACTTTAACCCTATCCGTTCTTACACCGTCTAGCTGTAACCCTATCCGTGCGCCCTGGGATCATTTTGTATCCCTGCGGTTGTATTCTTCACATTTTACAATACTTCTAGTGCGAAGATCTCTGAAACTTTCAGCATTTCTCAAAAAATCATTTTGACAGACTGCTATGCTAAGCGTAAGGATCGGATTAACGGGTAAATTTCCTCTTTGGAAAGCGGTGGCAGAAAGTTCCCCACGTCGTATGGATACGATAGTAAAACACGACGTACGGATAGGGTTAAGCATATTATTATTTTGATATAGACAAAACTGCAGTTCAGACACTATTGCCTGTTATGACGATATTGAGCCAACGAGGTAGCGAGAGAATGTCAAAGTAAAGATATAAATCTGAGTTTTCCCCGCTATTTTAAGCTGCTGTTTTTCTGTCCTCGTATATACGATAGACAGACAAAACTGAACAACAACAACAACAACAACAACAACAACAACAACAACAACAACAAGGGAGGCGGTGGCCCTGGCTCCAAACACGCACTAACACACACATACACACACACACACACACACACACACACACACACACACACACACACACACACATGTTCCGAGGGAGAGAGGTGGAGGTAGGATGAGAGGGAGGGTATGATGAAGGTATAGAGAGAGAGAGAGACAGAGAGAGCAGAAGAAAGAAAGAAAGAGAAAAAGGAAGAGAGAGAGAGAGACAGAGAGAGAGAGGGAGAGAGGGAGAGAGAGAGAGAGAGAGAGAGAAAGAGAGAGAGAGAGAGAGAAGGGGGGAGAAAAGGGAAGAGAAAAAGGAAGAGAGAGAGGGGAGGGGCGACAGGGGTGGATTTCTGACGTTGATGGGTGTGTGAATAAATACATCGTTGACACCCACACTGACACTGACTGCGACGATAAACAGGTGATAGAGAAGTTGGATACGGAATTTGTTTGTGCGTGCTTGGTTCATCAACGTCAGTGGGTGATTGAGACTTGTGTGAAAATAGGTGAGGTTCATCGGAGGATATCGCACTGGGTTTGGCTGAGACTCCTTTTTATCGTCGACAACCGATGAGTGATGTTGGTGCGGTGTGTTATGGTGTTTGGGTTTGAATCTAGTGGTCTTGGTTTGTGTTCTTAATAATAATAATAA
>NW_004798769.1:31762-32823 GCF_000002075.1 Aplysia californica | reverse complement strand
CACACACACACACACATACGCAAACACATATACACACACACACATACGCGCACACACACAAACACGCACGCACACACACACACACAATCAATCTCCCATAATCTCTTGATGAGCACGCACGCTCACTCGATGTATATGTACAATGTATATACAAGCACACAGTTACAGATGATGGCTACTTCTTCCACACATAAAAAAACTGCAGTCATGCTAAAAAAATAGAGAACAATATCATACCCGTCTCACATCATCATCATCATCATCATCATCAACACCTGTAGAGAGTCCTTATTGTAAGGGGGGAGAAAAAATAATAAAATACAACAAGGTGCTGCATGCTGAACCAAACAAAACAACTGGGAACATTTGAGAGACAACAAACAAAAACAAAACAGGACAGAACAAAAACAAATTTTTTTTATTTTTCAAAAACTTTTGGGACAGTACTTCAGAGCACAAGCACTCACAGATTTTGCCGTTTGTTCTTCTGAGACCAGTGCCACTGATAAAACAAATAAAAACAGTGCACTCTCGTCTCATAGAGTAAAACTTGTTTGCTTGTTGCCAAAAGTATTTAACACTTTGCGGTCACTTGGCATTGCCGGTGAAAATCATCCGTTCTGGTCACCTGGCGCAGTTCTGTGCCAGGCCCAAGAAGTTCTTTGCAGTCGCTCTCTTGGCTGGGTGACCAGATGGGGTATGTGACCAGATGGGGTATTTTGTACTGCTGGCTGTGTGACTGCAGTGTTAACAAGAGCCAAGATTTTGCCTTCTGCTTCTGTAGTAACCCGAACATCTGACAGACCAAGCACATATCCAATTATCCTTCTAGTCTTTCTGCCACAAAACTCTAAATATAAGAAAATAATTTTCTGCCATTCAGCGCATCATCATAAAATAAAACACTTTATTCTTCCTCTAGTTTTGAGTCACCAGGAGTTTGAATAATGGAAAAAACAAACTTTTTTATCCAGTAGATACCATTGACTTAAATCCCTGATCTTAAACTTACTTTTACACACTGCGAAAGATAGAGACAATGCTTGGCTGGAGAAAAAAAT
>NW_004798769.1:7271-29162 GCF_000002075.1 Aplysia californica | reverse complement strand
ATAATAATAATAATAATACACTTTTTTTTAAGCTTCAACACTCTTGACGAGGAGCGCGGAACTAAAAATAGGACCACAACACAAGTTGCGGAACACGATTGTGACACAGAACCCAGCTAACATTATCACTGCGGGGTAGGTAGGGAGCTAACACATTCATCAACCCAAGATAGAAAATGGAAAAAAAAAAAACCCAAAAAACCAACAGACCTGAAATTCCACCTTTAAAAAAACGAGTGATGAAAATGAGCGGGGAAAAAAATCAAGTGTACTGAGGATTTTTGCTTTTGTTCTTCTTCAACAAAAATAAAAAACAGCGAGATTTCGTCAAGAAATATAAAACAAAAAAATTCGCGTATAAATTGCTTTCCCCATTACAAGTTTACAATTCACCACCTCGCTTTAGTTTCTAGAACGACAGACATAGATACTGACCCTTTGACCTTATTTGCCCTAGATTCTCATATATATATATATTTATTATGTGGGCAACTGTACATTCCTGTATATGTTGTACTAATGCTGTGAACCGAAAAAAAAAAAAAAAACAACAGAAAAACAAACCCAAAACAAAACACCTTCATTCACTAGCATCATTCATAAGTCGGGACCACCAGAGAGAGCGGTTTCCACTTTGTACAGTTGTGCAGGTGACAATGCAGATTTTACACATATTATATTTCTGAGATAGGACATCAATGAACGTGAACGCCACGTGCAATTGCATAAACGGGTGGGAGAAGGAACACAAAACCATGACAGTAGGTAGGACAGTAGACATCATCATTCATCATCATCATCATCATCCCGATCAGCCAGAACTTTAAAAAAAACATTTTGAGACAAATCGGCAAACATCACGCAATATCAATTCTCATCACAGTCAAGAAATAGTTCGCACATTCCATCGCAACACTCTCAACATCTCGTACACGCGGGGAGGATGTTCTGGAGAAGAAGAAGAAGAGGTAGCTTCCTATCATAGGTGATATTATTATTATCGTGACAGACTCTGTAAACTAATGCCCACTAGTACTTTATCTGTCTGTAATACTACAAATACACCGCCCCCCCAAAAAAATTGTTAAAGCAAAAAACTTTTTTTCGGCAAATGCGAAAGGCATTCAAATCAAAACATACTGCTGCCTAGGTGATAGTTGAGGGGGTCTGCCCTAGAGGTTGGGGGGGTGGAGAATATAGGGAAGAATGTGTTTTACTTGCGCAACTTCACGAAATGCGGAAAGGATTTTTAAAAAAAACTTTTATAAGTTTTTCTGCTCATTTTTTAGTACCCTCTTGACAGCAATTCCCAAAAATAACACCTACCTACAATATGAGCCGCTGAGCCTACTTTCCTTTCCACTCATCATTTAGTCTGTTTCACTTTCGTTTTCATTTTCCTATCGACAAAGAAAGAAATTAAATTTGACAATAGCTTCAATCCCAAGATTATTACAAAGAGAAATCTTTCCGCTGCTATCAATGAGAGACATTCAGTCCTTCAACGTCCTTCGACATTCAACGTCCCTCAACGCATTCACAGCCAGTGAGAGTTGTATATTTCCACTAATTCCACTCATTCGTTGTCATTGACCAAAACACCCAGCCCTCCCACACATCACAAGTTATCGCTACCACTCCAGACACACACACACACACACACACACACACAGTACAACTTGAACATCTCACTCACACATTTGGCAGCTGATAAAATAAAACAAAGGCGTGAACAACCAAACGATGAACACCCCTCTTGCCTCTTCTAGCACGACGGCAGTCACTGAGGGGGTGGTGGGGTGGTGGTGGGGTGTAGTCCATCCATCAGATGCTTGAACAAAACAAAAAGGTGGTTGTCTTCCCCCCCGAACAAAGAATTATCACAAAATGACTGTCTGTGCTGGTGGTCTGTGCCTCCCAAGTCAGCAGCAGCAGCTCTCACTATACAAGAGTTCTTTCTGTCCCGCCTCGTATAAACAAAACATTTTTTTGTTTTAGTCTCCCATCTTAGCGGTTTAGTCTCTCATCTTAGCGGTTTAGTGTCCCATCTTAGCAGTAGGGTGTCCCATCTTCAGCCCACATGACTGACGGATGAAGTCACCTCTAGGCTCGGCAGCTGTTAACTGTTCCATCTGTCTGGCCATGCCTCAGTCGCCCCTCACAAGCTGACCCCCTTCCTTCTTCGGGTACGTTACAGACAAATACTCCCACAGTATTGCCCAGAGGGGAGTACTGTGGATGCACCGTACAGCCGAGGAAAAGCCTAGAGGGAATACTGCGGGAGCATCGAGGGACACAGAGTCGATGAAGGTTTCTATTATGACAGCTTGAACCACGTTATGTTATTTTTCAGACAAAAAAGATTTTAAAAACCTTGTCCTATTGTGCGAGAGAAAGTGTCGGTGGCGAGCATCAAGGCTCAGTGAGAGTCTACCATGTGCACCTGCACGTTGGCTAAAATATTATGGGGCCCGCTGCGTTCGGGTATAACCGTCGTGGGGCCAATCCCACCTCCCCCGCCTCCGAAATCTGTTGCCGTGGGCAACACAGTCTGTTCTGGGATGGCGGAGTAAATGTGAGTGGAGAGCCTCGTCTGTGGAGGGGTGGGGCTGCGACTCCGCCGCGACGAGGACGCGGGGGGAGGGGGGAGGGCGGGCGTCTTGCCCAGCGACAGGGAGGTGGGTGGCCGGAAGCGGTCCTTGCCAATACTGAAGGGGTCTAGGCAGGGGATGGAGGCGTGCTCGCTGTCCTCGTGGGGGGTCATGGTGCTGTAGCCGTGGTCGCTGTCGCCGCCGGCCGGCCGGCGGTACGAGGTGTTCACGCGGTACGGTGACACGCTGGCCGGGTTCTCCAGGGACGCCAGGACAAAGTTGGTGTGACCTGGGAAAGAAAGGTTTGTTTTAGTAAGATTTGTTTGGTTTCTTTTAGTAAAGTTTGTTTTAGTAAAGTTTGTTTGTTTGTTTTAGTAAAGTTTGTTTTAGTAAAGTTTGTTTTAGTAAGGTTTGTTTGTTTGTTTTAGTCAAGTTTGTTTGTTTTAGTCAAGTTTGTTTGTTTGTTTTTGTAAGATTTGTTTGTTTTAGTAAGGTTTGTTTGTTGGTTTTAGTAAGGTTTGTCTGTTGGTTTTAGTAAGGTTTTAAAGCCTAGCTCATGAACTCAATCTTCATCCCCACCTTGACCTCCCAGTGCCAGACATGGACCCCAAAGGGGGGACATTAACCACGTTCTTATTCACAGTAGAATTGCAATTGTAAATGGGCTGATTCATTGATGTCATGCTCATAACTGTTCCTGAACTGCAACAGGGAACTGCTGCTTTTTCTTTCGAAATCCTTACTATCGTCATTTTTCCGCTACTTCTTTTAAAGTTTGTCACACTCATGTGAACCGCTATTTCCGGGGTGCCTTGACAGTCGAAGCAGACATTGTGCCTCTAATCAACGTTTTTCAGTAAAATACACACAGATATGTGTTCTTTTATGGGCATGAGAGGGGTTGAGCCATAAAACTTAAATTCAATTTTAAAATTCTCAAACCTGCGGAAGAAATGCCAGTTTCTTGACTTTCATTATTTTGACAAGCGCCTGCCTGCTGTTTTCACCTCGCTGCCTCATAAATGTCACGCCCCCCCCCCCCCCCCCACCCCACACACACACAAAAAAAAAAAGAGTTGTACTCACACTCTCCGGTGCTGATGTCCTCGGTAGCCTCCTGCTCCTCGTCGTTGTAGTAGTGTGAGATGCGGTTGGTGTTGTCGGGCAGCGTGCTGATGTAGTGGTGGCTGTGGCGGTGCACGTGGTGCCGGTAGCAGTAGACGCCCAGCGCCAGGAGCAGGAAGCAGCCCATGATGCCGCCCGCCACGGGCCCCACCGGCGTGCTCTTCATGCCCACGGGCTCCACGCTGTCTGCTGCTGCTTTGGGGTTTGGCACGGAGAGGTTGTGGGGTGGGGTGGGGTGGGAAACATTTATTAGAGTAAATAGGAGCACATTGACATTCTTCTCTAAACTTTTCTCCATTCACATCCTTTCCTGGTCTTTTTTTTTTTTAAGTAAGTGTTTTACTGCGCTCACAACTGTATAAGTTCAGATGAGTGCGCAGAACACCTTAAACATTTTCAGTCGGTAGGAAATTTTGAATTTTTCCCGGGTGGCAGCCGAAGCCTGCTCTTATCAATTTTAGATAACCAAGGGATCTTTAACGTGCGCAACTTGAACACGAGACCTCTGAGATTTTTCACCCTTGTCCAAGAAAGCTAAGTGTAGATCTTTCCTACCAGAACATCAGGGGTGTGGCTGAAAGACAGCAGTAAGATTAGGAGCCAAGGAGTAGCAGTAGAAAGGTTGCAGAAAGAGTCAGGAGCCCAGAGGAGGGGGCAAAGGAAGGAGTGGTCATTTAGGGTAGGGAATGTGTCAGACAGATAAAAACCACAGAGAGAAAAAGAAAAAAAAAGAAGTAGGACCTAATGGAAGCACCCTCCAACCTACCAGCGGAGACTAAATGGCAAACACTCAAACATCACATCAGACGTTTCCAAAACCACAAACACCACATTTAGACATTGTAAGTTACAAACATCACATAAGACATTTCTTGACCTTTTCAAAATTCTAACCATCTTTTCAGACATTCCTACAGTCACTATCATCTCATCAGACATTCCTACAGGTAGAAACATCTCATCAGACATTTCTTCAGTTAGAAACATCTCATCAGACATTTCTACATTTAGAAACATCTCATCAGACATTTCTTCAGTTAGAAACATCTCATCAGACATTTCTACAGTTAGAAACATCTCATCAGACATTTCTACAGTTAAAAACATCTCATCAGACATTCCTACAGTTAGAAACATCAAATCAAAACATTTTCAGGATCACAAAACTGCGCCATCCACTCACCACTGATCTCGTCCCCGTACGGCGAGTGCGCCCCCACCACTCCACCGAAGCAGACCCTCTGGGAGGAGCAGTAGGGAGCGTCCAGCGGGCTCTTCCCGTCCTTCTGCAGCTGGCACCACTGACAGTCCACCACACCCATACAGTCCCTGAAACAATCATAAACACCAACTTGTTTTAGTTTTAGTAAGAGTTTTAAGGCACTTGCAACACAATAAGGTCGTATAAATGCCGAAGATTAGAGGTGTTACAAGAGAGTAACAAACGTAGAAAAGAAGAAGGAGAGATAAAGACGATAGTTGTTTGATAGGAAAGAAGGAGCAAGCCACACACCAGAGCACCCGCCAACCACCCACATTTTCACTTGTCATTTCTTAAATTTTAGCTAAATACTGCGAATGAAAAGTACCCTCTGGAACGTAAAAGATTTTTTGTTTTCAATAAATTAGAACTGAGAGCTAAAAACTTAAATTTCAATTACGAGAAAACAGTTCATGATCAGGATTAGGCCTGTATTAGATTAAGAGACGTGACGGAGCTTATGGTAAAATTTTGATAGGTCAAACTTATGAAGAGTAATGGAAATAAGCCATTAATAACATCCCTAAGGGTACAAATTGCCTAGCTTCAATTCGCAACATCTTCTGGGACCGAGTCTAGTTATAAAAAATGTCCAAACATGTGACATGTCGTCCTAAAACATTCTTCAAACTGAAAACATTTCATCAGCAAAAAAAGTTCAACATATGAAAAACAAACACTGATCTTCTTAGTTTAGTTTTAGTTGAGGTTTTACGGTGCTCGCAACTGCATAAGGTCATATGAACGCCAGACGATTAGAGGTGTTTCAAGGGAGTAACAAACATAAAAAAGAAGAAGGGGAGATAAAGACGATAGATGTTTGACAGGAAAGAAGAAGCAAACCACACCAGAGCCCCGCCAACCACCCACACCCATCTTCAGTTAAGCCGTAAACGATATGTGATATCGAAGTTCTTCACACTTTTTCTATGAATACCAGTACGTTTTACTTCTTCATAAAAAAAAACCCATGTTTAGAAAACAAAAGTCAGTAACTCCATCCCTTTCAAACAACACTCACAGTTTGTTTAGTTTTAGTAAGAGTTTTACGGTACTTGCAACACAATAAGGTCATATAAGTGCCAAGGATTAGAGGTGTTACAAGAGAGTAACAAATACAAAATAGAAGGAGGGGAGAAAAGGACGATATATGTTTGATAGGAAAGAAGTAGCAAACCACACGAGAGCACCGGCCAACCACCCACCTTACAGCTTGGACCATAACACTTTCAAACAACATTCACAGCTTGGACCATAAATTCCTGTATGTGGTTGAATGGTGCATCTGATGTGATATGTACATTTTGTCAGCTTTACTTCTCTTTTCATATTGAATTTTAATGAGAGTGATATACTTTATATTTTTTATGCATACCTGCATGAGTTTTTACGGTCCTGTACAGCCAAGAAAAATTTCCCCCGGGATAATAAAGTATTATCTTATCTTATCTTTCAAACAATACTTACAGCTTGGTCTTCCTCTGTTCACATTTCGGCTCAAAGCACTGGTCCAGCTCCACCTGGAAAATGGTCTCTGATATAGCCAGCTTTTCCCTCTCTGGGTCATGGGGACAACTTGGGTTCCTGGAAAGTAAAACGATCGAATGAAAACTTGGACTTTGAGTTTGAGTAAAGAGAAGACGCACATCAATACCATAATTATCACTTATAACGGCAAGGAAAAAAACTGGCAAGGAAAAAAAAGAATGGGGGGGGGGGGAGGACCTACCAGTGGTATATTCCAATCACCCACAATCAAATGGAAGACAGTCATACGACATACTGCAAATATGACAATGAGATCAAGAAGAAGAAGAAGAAGAGACCTAAGGCAACAGATGTGAACACAAACTTTTAGATGACAATTTGTGAACACAAAGTCTTACTTCACACAGTCTTGCTTCACAAAGTCTTATTTTACATGACAGATATGTGATCGCACAGTCTCACTTTTACTTCACTTCACATGACAGATATGTGATGACACAGTCTCACTTCATCTAGGGTTACAGACAAGCAACAAAGTTTCCCCTCACTTTAGTTTTTAGCTTTAGTAAGAGTTTTACGGCACTTGCAAACATTAAGGTCATATAAGTGCCGAAGATTAGGTGTTTAAAGAGATTAACAAGCATAAAAAGAAGGAGGAGAGTTTGGTTGTTGTTGTTTTTTTATAGTAGAGGGTTTTACAGCGCTCGCAACTGCATAAGGTCATATGAGCGCCAAGGGGTGGGTGTCAACAGAGAAGTCTTTACATGGAATCAGGCTTAGACTGCTCACCTCTCTAGCTTCGACAGCACAAGGTCTGCTTCGACTATCAAGGCACCCCAAAAATAGCAGGTCACAAGAGAGTGACATAAATACAAAAGAAGTAGAGGAAAATGACAATAGTAAGGATCAGGAAAGAAAAAGCAGCAGTTCCCTGTTGTAGATCAGGCACAGTTATGAGCGTGACATGAGTCAGCCCATTTACAATTCTACTATGCTCGAACGAGAAATGTCCCCTCTTTGGGAACGCCCTAAAGACACTTCAGTCAGTGGCACTGCCCCGGGGAGTAAGGGGAAGAAATAAGGACAATAGATGTTTCATAGGAAAGAAGGAGCAAACCACACCAGCGCACCCATCAACCGCCCACACTTTACATTTACATGACAGATATGTGATGACACAGTCTCACTTCATCTAGGGTTACAGACAAGCAGCAAAGTTATTCCCTCACTTTCAAGTGACAGAACGGTCAACAAAGACTTACTTGTCATCACTGTCCAGGAGCTGACCAGAACAGAAGTCCATCTCCAGCGGACACTCACAGGGACACTCGCACTCCGTCTGCTCCATGCGCTTACAGTTGAGACACAGCCGGTCGTACTGGGGGAAACACAACACACGCTACTGTAGCAGAAGCACACACAAACCTAGGGTTTTCATCTTTACACCATATCTCTTTTAACTCATTCAGTGCTACAGACGAGAATACTCGCGAAACCTGGGTCCCGCCCACATACTAGTGACGAGTATTCTCGCATTCTGCCTCGCTATCTTTATAGAAAGAATTACTCAGTCTAATCCATACCAAGTTATTTTACTAATCATGTTCCATTATGGGAAAGGTCAAGGAGACATTTTTTCAGCTCGAACAGCCATTGAGCCTGCTAGATTTGATTGATTTTCCTGGGTATCCTAATTTCATGTTGCCTTAACAAAACTGCCCAGTATATGAAGGGAGTTCACTGCTGGAGTGCTCAGCATTGAATGAGTTAAGAATACACATTTCCCTTTTATAAAGACAGTTTCAGACAGGTTACAAATGCATACCGGCGGACCATAACACTAAACAAAAAAATCAGAGATCAATAAAAACACTGGAAATTTTTTCTTCAATCAGACCATAGAATACTTTGCTTTAATATTAAAAGACACATATCCAACTGCAATAGAAAGAAAACAGCTCTCAAAATCATAATGTATCTGCAATGAAATGAGTTATGCAACTCATCTCGCATTATAAAACACAATGCTCAAACTACACCACGAGGTATGCCAAGTATTCTATGGCAAGTCATGTTTTTCAAATTTTACCGGAGAGACCAAAAAAACAGGAACCCAATTTTTGTCTCTCCTGTCAAAATTTTAAAACATGACTTACCATAGTTTACTTGGTGGCCCTCGACAGATGTTTAAATGAAGGGTTTTTATTTCATCCTGAGTGACTTACCATGCTGCAGGGGCAGAAAGCAGTGGCTGTCTCACAGCTGTTGTTCACCAGGCCAAGGAAAGCGTTAGTGCCCGTGATGTGGGTGATCTGAGAAACACGAGAAGGGGGGGGGGGGGGGGTGGAAGAAATAGGGATTTAATTAAAGACTTGTATACATAAAACGAGGGTGCGGTGGTGGAGCGGTTGGGGCGTTCGTCTCCGAAGCCGAAAGTCCATGATCAAGCCTCGGTTCGGACACAAGATTTTTTTTGGTCTCCTCCCGCCCACCTAACAGTAATGGGTACCTGAATTCAAGTTGGGGAAGTAAAGTCGGGGTGGAAAGGAACTGGCCACCCTACCACAATATGCCGAAGGTCCAGGAAGTTGTCTCACTAACATGGCAATCCCCAATGTCCGATCAGATGCTGGAACAACTTTACTTTTAACGTAAAACGTTCAAACCTCTGGCGGAGAATCCAAAAGACTTCCCACCAGTGTGGAAAATAAAGCACTCTGTTGAATGCTCTTTATTAAGTCTGTAGGCCTGAAGACCACACCATGCAGTCTGGAAACCAATATGGCATTCTTAATTTACAATAATTCCAAATATTATCTCCATCCCACATTAGGGTATTCAAAACTAAAATTGACATAATTTTAAAAACTGCTTTTAAACAGCCACCAGAAGAGAAAAATAACATGGATTGTACAGTAAGTTTACATTTTCTACACAATCCTTTTTTGGCAAGTAAAGAACGGAACAGAAATAAAATCACATACCTGATATCTTGCACATTGCTCCCCATGGACCAGATTAGTCAAGGTTCCCGTGAAGCTGGTATTGAACTAGGTGAAAGAAGGAAAAAGAGGACAATTAGTATTTCAAATACAGAAAATGGTGTACGATCCATGTCTGTTTTATGAACAAGTTTTCATGGCACCAAAAAAAAAAAAAGTTGACTTGACATTTTTCTTCTCCTTCCTTCATAAGCTGCTAATTAAAAAATGAGTACTGGCAAACTACAGAGAAGCATAAAAAAAAATTTAAAAAGCAAAAAAAACAAAAAAACTTCTGCTCCAAATACCACAAAAGAGGCAGCTTCAAGGTTTCTTTAAGAGGCAGAAAAATAATTCATAGATACACAAATCATATGAGGACATAAGAGAAATCCTGTTTTATTAAGTGTTTTACGGCACTTTCAACACAATACGGTCATATCAGTGCCGAAGATTAGAGTTGTTACAAGAGAGAAACAAACACAAAGGAGAGGGAAGAGGGGGGGGAGAGAAAAAGACGATAGATACTTGACAGGAAAGACGGAGCAACAAACCACACCAGAGCACCCGCCAACCACCCTAGAAATGCTATATAACCACGGGGCTCATCAAGTACTCACCGTGAAGTATCGCTGCACCGTGCGATCGTTGTATCTGTTGCACAATTTCTTCTGCACAAAGCCCTTGTGGTTGAGGATGTCGTTGGCTACAAGAGGCTCCTGTGGAAGACACAAAAGACCATGGAATGTTTTAGTAAGTGTTTTACGGCACTTGCAACACAATAAGGTCATATAAGTGCCGAAGATTAGAGGTGTTACAAGAGAGTATAACAAACACAAAAAAGAAGGAGGGGAGATAAAGACGATAGATGTTTGATAGGAAAGAAGGAGGAAACCACACCAGAACATCCGCGAACCACCCAGACCACGTAAAGAAATGTATCACAATCCATGAACGAAAAAACAAAATGCACTTCAGAAGAAAAAAAAAAAAAAAAAAAAAGGTGCATGGTAAAAACTTTAGAACAAAATAAATACAAAAAACTACATACATCCCCATTGACTTTTTAAGAGTAAATTTTAGTTTAGTTATAGTTAGAATTTTACTGCACTTGCAACACAATTAGGCCAGACAAGTGCCGAAGATTACAGCTGTCACTAGAGAGTAACATACAAATAAAAGTATGAGGAGAGAAAATGACGATCTTTCCTATCAAACATCTATCGTCCTTATCTCCCCTTCGTCTTTTTTATGTTTGTTACTCTCTTGTAACACCTCTAATCTTCATATGACCTTATGCAGTCGCGAGGGCCATAAAACCTCTACTAAAACTAAAAAACTATTTAAAAAAACCATGAATATCATACCATGTGAGTGATGTGTCTCTGCTCGGCCGGTCCTTTCCCCGTGGGGTCAATAAGTCCGGGGTGAGCGATAAGGTAGCCTTTGTCATCCATCAGGAAACATCTGCAACACGGCAAGAAAACATATTTGTTAGAATGTAGTCCACTACAACTGTTCTGCGTGGATCTTTGAAAGCAGTCATGTTGATACATCCCAAGATAATTTGGGGGAGGGGGAATGACGAATTAAATGAATAATAAAAGTAATAATAATAATAATATTTTTAAAATGTTAATTTTCAATGATAAATTATATTCCCTACCCTACCACAATATGCCAAAGGTCCAGGAAGTTGTCTCACTAACAAGGCAATCCCCAATGTCCGGATCGGATGCGGGAGCAACTTTACTCATCAGCAAGTCATATCACTGTCAAGAAACAAAGCTTCCTTCTCCTTCTCATACTCTTACTGGAACTCAGGGAGCTACAGAACGGTAAGATCATCACCTCACAGTGTCGCTGATATTTTACGAGCACGGCCGTTTTACCTACACAGACCATAGAATCACCCCTTGTGCCTCTTTGGAAGACACTCTTAACATTTTCATGACAAACTAAAGTGGCTTCAGTTCTGTGGGTAAGAATTTGATTTTCTTTCCAGCTTACCTGACACCTTTACTTTCACAGGGCTTGATACTTGTGGCCAGCAGTTTGTGGAAGTAGCCGAGGGTGATATCCATTCCCATCACAGCCACCACTTTGTCCAGGGGACTGTGCATTGCTGCCGGCCTGTAGAGAACAGAAGCGTTGTCTTAGCAAACTTGGCCATTTCACTTAACAAATCATGGAACTTTACATCCTTTTGCCACCACAAGGTGATCCATGTGTGTGGTTTAGTTTTAGAAAGAGTTTTGTGGCAGTTGCAACCCAATAAAGTCATTTAAGTGCCGCAAATTAGAGGTGTCACAAGAGAGTAACAAACACAAAATAGAAGGAGGGGAGAAAAGGAAGATAGATGTTAGATAAGGAAGAAGGAGCAAACCACACCAGAGCACCCGCCAACCACACCCACCCATGTGTGTAAAAATATATCTTATAGAACACGTCTAGCAAAGAAACTTTTTACTTATTACTTATTCTTTAAAGAAAAGAAACCAAACTTATTTTATTACCGAATAAAAAGTTCATCATGATTAGAAATTCTCCTAGAGACCTTCAGCCTTTAAAAATCCATACTAGGTTCACAACTCGCATTATAATTACAGTCCACAACCCATTGCAAGAGCTCCAAGTAACCAAAATACACCAGAGAAAATCTCAACTTACCGGCCCTCAAAGATTGTGTGACTGATGGTGACGATGTATCCAGCCCCGCCCACATCAAGGTACGGTGCAGACAGCGTGACGTGGCCGGGGTATTCCAGAGCTCTTGTGTACCTGAGAAGAAAAAGGTAATGACAAATGGTCGCTTTTAAGCACAAGTGGGCTATCCCGAAAAATGCTGTTTTGAAAAAATCGAAGGTAAAGTTTTTGCCCCTTGATCAGTTTCGTTAAAAGACAAGGAGAGTTGTCTCTATAACCAAACAAATATACACACCAATGAAACCAACCTTCTCCTACAGGTAGGGCAATGCCTATTTTTTGTGTATGTCAAGATTTCTGGAAACCCTCGAAATCTGGGTTAGCCCGCTTGTCCGTAAAAAAGGAGTAAACCACACCAGAGCACCCACCAAACACCCACACCAACACTCTAAAAGCAGGATCCCTCTACAAGCTGTGCCTGGCACTTTCACATACCAATCAGCGCAAAACCTACAATCGTCTAAAATAATCAGAGATGCAATTCCACAAGTAACAACTCTTACCATTCTCTTTTTGTCGGATCAAACATTTTGTCCAAGAGAGTGCCGGGGAAAGTCCGCAACACGCCACTGGGAGTGCTCACATATCTGTCAGGGGGAGATAAAAACAGACGTATGTAGTTTTGCTATTAACTTCAACACAATAGTTTTTATTTCACATGAAATCTAATTTAAAAAATCTCTCTCTCTCTCTCTCCCCCTCTCCCTCTCTCACACACACACACACACACCCTCACACACACACACACCAAACACACACACACACACACACACACACACTTCCAAACCACAACAATGTAATTCTAACCCCTCCTCATAATATTTGATGACAGCCTCAAGCCCTTTACTTCTATGTAAGACAATGCATTTTTTTTTTAAACCTCAAATCTCATTTATGATACAAATCGTCACTTGTATAATAAAATTAGACTCATAACATAAACATGGCATATTCTACGACTCCACAAACAGCAAATGGTACTGACCTGCGGACGATATAGTCATTCAGGTCACTCGCTTGAAACCTACGCTGCCACTCATCATTGATGCGACTGGTAGCGGCAACATCGTTGCGGACCGCAGACTGTGGAAACATTTTTTAAACATATATCAAATTCATAGAAAAATTATGGGTATTCTTATTTTTTAACTTTATAGGATTGAAACCAAGAGAGGCAAGGTAATGGCAAATTTATCGACTATTGGTCAGAAGAAAAGAGAAACACATCTAACACTATGAACTTCATTTTAGTTAGTTATAGTAAGTGTTTTACGGCACTTGAAACACAATAAGGTCATATAAGTGCGGAAGATTAAAGGTGTTACAAGAGAGTAACAAACACAAAAAAGAAGCGAGTAGAGATCACGACAATAGACGCTCGATAAGAAAGAGGAAGCAAACCACACCAGAGCACCCGCCAACCACCCACACCACCATTTTTACAAGGACACCTCCAACATGAAGTGAAAGTACTTTGACAACAACGGAGAGAATCTTTACCTTCAGCCCCGGATTAGTGATGAGGCGAGTGTCGTCTTTCAAGTAGGCGATGTAACTCTGTACTGTACGCTTCGTCTCCTGCTGACTGATGTGCTCAAACGGGTTGATGAAACTGTTCGCCGACAGGAACACTGTGCTCAGATCTGAGGATGACACATAGACATGCGTGATGAGCTTGTTTTAGTTATAGTAAGTGTGCTTTACAGCACTTGCAACACAATGAGGTCATATAAGTGACAAAGACTAAACGTGTTACAAGGGAGTAACAAACACAAAAAAGAAGGGAGGGATAAAGAAAATAGATGTTTGATAGGAAAGAAGAAGCAAACCACACCAGAGCACCTGCCAACCACCCACACGATGAGCTTCAGGAGTTGATGCAAAGTAATTGATCACAAGTGTGAGAGGACCAGAAATACATCGGAAAGTCCAGGAATTTCAGAACACAGAAACACGGTAAGAACTAATACTGGTGTCCTACAGTACACAGCAGAAATAGACCAAAATGTCACTTTTAATGCAGAGGACAACATCACTTCTGAAACACATTTATCCTTTTTTTTTCGCCCCCAGCACCGATTCCTGAGGAATGCAAACAAGACCTAGCAAGACTTTCAAAACTTACAGCAATGCATGAAAGCACAAATGCTGACAGTTAAACCATACAAACAAAGACATGCAAAAAGTAAAAACCTAAAGAATAACACAAGAAAATATAGAACATCCTTAAACTTAAACTACGCCTAGTACGTTTGAATTGAAACTGGTGGTAAACCTTTTTTTAAAAATTACACTTATTTATTTGTCGTCCGTACTAATGCACGAACAAAAGCATCAAACGTTAAAAAAAGAGGGAAAACTATTTTCATTATGAAAGCATACTCATCACATGAGTTTTCTGCACGAGAGCCTGTTGTGTTAAGCGCATAGAGCTTGCTGTTGAGCGGGGATTTGCGCTATGCAAATGCTATCTATTATTATTATTGTTGTTATTATTATTATTATTATTACCTGGAGTAGACAGCTGTTTGAGGTGATAGCACATGTTTTCGTTGGGGAACAGGTCCAGACGATGGTACACCAGGTCCGGCTGGTTGTGCACTGAAAGACAAAAGAACATGGACCAGATTATTCATCTTTATAAAAGCTAATAACATACCATATGTGAGGCAGCGCGGTGGAATCAGGCTCTCATCAATTTTTGGGCATGTAGAGTTATTGCTATCATCTTAAAGCTTGTTCACTTGTCTTTATTTGGAAGAAAAAATATCCAGTTATCTTGAATACAAGTCGAGATATTTGCAAATGAAGGGGGTGAGGGGTCACCTGTTTTCAGAGGTAAAATTAGTGAGAAAATGGCCGCCAAAGATGAATTATTTCCTTTGCTTAAGAGTCAGTGGTAACTGAAAATTCACATTTTTTGTGCCTTTACTCTACGTTTTTCAGAAAAATTCACACAGAAATGAGTTTTTTAATGGGCATGAAAGGTGTTGATTAAAAAAACAAAAATTTTATAAAAATTCATAAACCTGCGGAAAAATGCAAGTTTCTTCACTTTGATTATTTTGACGAGCGCCTGATTCCACCACGCTGCCTCAAATATACACACTACTATCACAATCTCAATTTTAGAACACCATTCACATTGATAAATTCACAAAATACTGTCTTTAAGTTAAAGTTTAGTAAGAGTATTACGGCGCTCACAACTGCATAAGGTCATATTATGAGCGCCAGAAGATTACAGGTGTTACAAGAGAGTAACAAACATAAAAAAGAAGGAGGAGAGATCAGGAAGATAAATGTTTGGTTGGAAAGAAGGAGCAAACCACACCAGAGCACCCGCCAACCACTCACAATATACCGTCTCTGAAATTACATTACAGAGGCGTTATGCCTATACAACTTTGCATTCTATACTCTTCAAAGAAAATCTTATTCTTTTTCATTGAAGTTCACCTCACAAAAATCACAAGCAGGCCCTTTGTCACTCTGCTATGACCACCGTAATCTATAGAAAGAAACCTAACACATTCCTTATGTTGAATTCCAATATATGAAACAACAGCAGTGATGACCATCAATGATTTATTTATAGAGGCACCAGCCATCCATGTCCAGGTGCTGTTTTAGCCTAGACGACAGCAGTGATATACATTAAAACAGCGCATTCTAAGAACCTTAGACAGCATTACTCACTGAGGATATTTTTCAGCTGCTTTTGTTCCCTTTTGTCGTAGTAAGCTTTGATGACCACAATGAAGGGTATGCCTTCCACCTGGGAACAGAATAGAGAGTCACACACACCATAAGTCATCTGCCAAAAAAGTATCCACACCCAACGTTGTAAAACCATTGACGAAGCAGGAAAACAACACACAACTGATAACAAAATCAACATATCAAAAACTTCACAAAAGTAAATAGCTTTCAAAGTAAAAATACAGAATATTTTCAAAATTTAGTTTAGTTTTAGTAGAGGTTTTACAGCGCTCGCAACTGCATAAGGTCATATGAGCGCCAGAAGTTTAGAGGTATAACAATAGAGTAACAAACATAAAAAAGAAGGAGGGGAGACAAGGACGATAGATTTTCAAAATGAAGTCACAATAAAGCAACTACATGAGATCGTACAAAACACACACCAGACTTTCTATGGGTCTCTCTGGTTCTCATGTATTACAAAAACTGGGAGCAACAGCCAAAATAGCCATAACACACACACACACACACTTCCCTGAGGTTAAAAAAAAAAAATTTACACTGCTGGGGATGTTGGGGGTTAACACTTTCAACCCACGCAACCCGGAGGGCACACAACACTTATCCCCATGGCCCAGGATACAGGTGCGGGACACGCTATATCACCGATCGACGTCCCGTGGGGGCAAAGTGTTGACGCATACACTGGACAGCATCAATATCTTTTTAGTTTAGTTTAGTAGGGGTTTTTCGGCGCTCGCATCTGCACAAGGTCGTATGAGCGCCAGAAGATTAGAGCTGTTACAAGAGAGTAACAAATATAAAAAAGATGAAGGGGAGATAAGGACGATAGATGTTTGATAGGAAAGAAGAAGCAAACCACACCAGAGCACACGTCAATATCTTTGCACTCATAGTGCGCACTCACCTTTTTCCACACGTATTTGGCTGTATGCTCCACTTTCATGGGCAGGCCATCAGGCCCCGTCTGGTTACTGACGCGTAGCAACAGATTCATCTCGCCCTCCTTGTCGCTGGAGATAAAACACAGCACAGTTGAAGCATCAACTCAGAGATATTATCTCTTGTTTCTATTATTTTTTTTTTTTAAATCCCTAATTCAGTCTAAGAAAAAGTGATAAATTTTGCAAATTGCACCAAAAACACAACAGCAGTCAAAAAAATATTATGAAATATATTTATATATATAAAAAAGAGTAAGTTCAAAGAGCAACTAATTTTGCTTGCAGTAGAGATGACAAGCTGATTTCTGTAATAATGCCATCCTAGGACAAAAACGACAACTTCCACTAAGCAAGGCTCCAAAATAAATACTTTGCTTCCAACTCACTCTTCTTCTCTTCTTTTCTTTTTAATTTCCAGACATAAGTTTTGAACCTGCACACAACAAATATCCTTCTAATCATTCTACGCAATCTCTCAATCAGTTGCACTCCAATATTATTATCTCTCTTTCTACTACCAACTTGTTTCCCTCTGCCAATGATCAATTACAATCATCAAATGAAGTTAGTGAAAACTATTACTAAAAATAATACCATGGTAAAAATTCATAAGACCCTCTCAAAAAGACTCGAAAGATCTTCCATACCTCAAAATGGCCGAGCGCACCGTGTGAAAACCAGCATGCTGCTCAAAGTGGCGGATGTCGGTGTGCATCGGCTGAATATTTGTTCGCAGAGGACGTTGAAATGACGGGTGCATGATGGTGAAACCTGTAAAGAGAGGTGGATAGTAGAACAATGTAATGGCCCGGTTACACGTTACAATAAATTATGTTCACAAATAAATCTAAGTCATGCTGAGAGAACATAAATCTATTGAAACAAATGAAATGCGTTTATTCTGCCAAGTGTAACATCCTCAGGCAGGCATGCGAAGAACCGAACTAAAAATACAAATCACAAATATAAACAGTATTGCAAAACAGAATGCACAAGGTAAGAACGATAATCACTACACATCCGTTAGTGATGTGTAGTCAGAATTATTTATAGCTCTCAGCTGACTACAATCAAGATTCATCGTAGGCGGGAACTGTTCGTTTTATCTAGCTATGTAGTCTGTTTAGAAGTTCCAATCTATCATCCATTCTTCTTTCGAACAGGGATATTCCTAGTCATTGACTTGACTGCAGATGTGCAACACAGCGGGTGACCTTGATACACAACTTCACCATCAACTAAACAATAAAATTGCTAAAATATACATCATAACGCATCAAATCAGGTTCTCTGCGAGCAACTTTGCTATTTTGAGACATTGATTCCGAATTTGAAACCACTTTTTACTTGCGATAACTATTTTTTTATTTTGAGCTCCAAGTTTAATCCTGCGCAGCGGCAAATTTCATTCAAAGTGAATCTGCGTGCTTACCCTGCGGGGTGACGATGAAGGCGTAGGAGCTGTCGGCGTAGCTGTAGTAGGTGATATCCTGGGCCACGTCCTCCATGTGCAGGTCCATGCCCACCAGGCCAATCAGGTGCTGCAGGTCCGGCTGGTCCGGGAGGGTGTGGATGCACGTCTGGCTCAGGCTCATGGTCAGGGCTGGGAACAGAAAATTGTTGGGTTTGTTTGTTTTAGTAGAGGTTTTACGGCGCTCGCAACTGCATAAGGTCATATGAGCGCCAAGAAACCGCAAAGACGGGAGAAATTTTTATTTTGTTTTTGTAAAGTGTTTTACGGCGCTCGCAACTGCATAGGTCATATGAGCGCGCGGGACACAACTAATATTTTCAGTTGGTAGGAAATTTTGAATTTTTCCCGGGTGGCGGCCGAAGCCTACTCTTATCGATTTTAGACCTCCAAGGGATCTTTAACGTGCACAACTTGCACACGGGCCCTCCGAGATTTTTCGCCCTTGTCCGAGAAGGCTAGGTGTAGATCTTTCCTACCAGAAGATCAGGGGTGTGGCAGAAAGACAGCAGTAAGGAGGAGCCAAGGAGTAGCAGTAGAAAGGCTGCAGAAAGAGTCAGGAGCCCAGAGGAGGGGGCAAAGGAGGTGAGGGGGTGGGGGCAGAAAGTGGAAATGAAAGCAGACAACAGAACATTGTTAGAGAGCAGGAAAGGAGGTGAAAGGAGACAATTTTAGAGAAGAAAATTTGTTGATCGCTACCCGGAATCGAACCCGGGACCTTTGAATGAGAGGCCAACACCATAACCTCTAGGCCACGAGAGCCCCCAGAAATTTTTCGAGCAGGTGCAGCAGCAGAGGGGTAATCTCACAATGGCAGGTAAGCTTTAAAAAAAAAAAAAAACACCAAAAAACTATGACTGTTTGCTAAAACAAAATACTAGGTTATTTTTTTCATAAGAGTTTTACAGCACTTGCAACACATTAAGGTCATATAAGTGCAGAAGATTAGGTCTTGTTACAAGGGAGTAACAAACACAAAAAAGAAGGAGGGGAGATAAAGGCCATAGATGTTTGATAGGAAAAAAGGAGGAAACCCCACCAGAGCACCCACCAACCACCCACAAATACTAGGTTAAAAAGATGAACTATTTCGTAGCAGAAGCTTCCTCGTCCCTGATTCCGAGAATGTAGAATAAATATCCTTAACTTTTACTGAATACAAATCACAAACAGAAGACCTTGGGACCAGTAAGGAAAAAAAAAAGAAATAACAAACAACTCTCAAGCTCATCGTACTCGCTGTCGTAAAAATAATCAACATATTATGAACTACAAATTTTGTTAAACAAAATTATGTAATGTATTACAACGCAGTGTTTGCTTTTCGACAAAAGAATCTTTACTATTCAGGAAACAGCCCCTTTCTCCATATAATCAGCGTTCAGAATAGCTTTTCCAAAACGAGTACATCCCCCTAAACAAAAAAGTACTCATTCGTCACAAAATCTCCAAAAATTAATCAGTTCTTTCCCTTACCGCCATCAGCCTCGTCGATGTATGGCAAGGAAAAGACAGGATCGTCTTTGGCGGTGCGGTTCAAGGGGAGGTAAAATCTCCCAACACTGGAGCTCAAGTCCCGAGTTGAGTTGATGGCCATCATTATGCCTCTCTGTGGGAGGACGAAAAATAAAAAAGGGAATCAAAAGAGTTAAGTCTGGATCAAACAAAAGCATGGCATAACTTTCCGAGTAACTTCATTGTTTGTTTTTTTAGCTTTAGTATGAGTTTTACAGCCCTTGCAACACATTAAGGTCTTATAAGTGCCGAAGATTAGAGGTGTTACAAGAGAGTAACATACACAAAACAGAAGGAGGAGAGATAAAGACGACAGATGTTTGATGGGAAGGAAGGAGCAAACCACACCAGAGCACCCACCAACCACCCAATGAAAGAGTATATTTAAAGATGAAAGATCAAAGGCACCAAAGACATGCAATGAGCTCAGAAGTCTCACCAATAACAAATCATAAAAGGAGAACATTTTTCAGTGCCCTTAGCTTCTGCCAAGTGTCGGGCAATGCTACTCACTACACATAACAATGTTCCAGAATCTCTCTACAAGCTTTGTCTTTATGTATATCTTTTTTTTTAAACTAGTAACAAACATTTACTAATAAATAATTTGTGAGGAATTCTGACAAAATTATTTACTTCTCGCAATCCACAAATGGAAATATTGGCTAAAAATCGACATTAGGGTTAAACTTGTAGATTTTCAACTGATGCCATATTCTTTGACTACAACCTGTCTTTTATTATTTCATACTTATAAACTGTAGAAACCTCACCTATAAGCGTGATTTATCTATTTCCTTAAGGCTTGAATCTGAGGAGTAACTCACTTCACATTTGGTGACGGGGCGGACATTAGTAAAAGAAACACAGAAAAGAACTGGACACAGCTACAAAGCACTTACAATGACAGGAGTCTTCAGCCTGTACTGCACATCGTATTTGGCAAAGTTCTGATAAGCCACATCCTTCAGGAAACTTTTCTCATACATGATTGTCTTGCCATCTGCAAAGAGAGAGGTTTTTACTGTTTGCATCTCTTTGTTTGTATGGTTTGAAAAAAAACCTGAAAATGAGCGGAGCATCACATCTCACCTAAACTGAACCTTGTAAAACTTTTACATGAGCAAACAAAAACATAATCTCTCTTACCTCTCCCGTAGAAAAAAAAAAGGAAAAAAACCCGGAAAAAACGGACATTTGGCATTCTTTGTGAACCCACAACCCACACACGGAGTACCAGGACAAGTCGCTACCTCAGAGTTCTAAAGTTCTATCTGGTATTTTTGCCGTTTTGAGTTGCTAAGACCATGTACTGAGACCATGAGATCAGAAATCAAATGTTCTATCAGCTAAGACCATGTACTAGGACCATGAGATCAGAAATCTAATGTTTTATCTGCTAAGACCATGTACTAAGACCATGAGATCAGAAATCAAATGTTCTATCTGCTAAGACCATGTACTAAGACCATGAGATCAGAAATCAAATGTTCTATCTGCTAAGATCATGTACTAAGACCATGAGATCACAAATCAAATGCTGTATCTGCTCTATCAAAATCGTAAGATTATTCCGAGTCGTTGTCACTAAGAAAAAATATCTCACCATCAATGACAGCGTACGTGTTGATGATGACCTTGTGTCCAGTCTTGGCGTTGTGCACGGCGACCACGTCCATCACTTCCCGGGCCTCCGTCAGCGAGGACAACAGCCCCCTGCTCACGTACAGGATCATGGCATTGCCTGGAAAATAAAAGCGACACAAATACAAGCCTTGAACGAGTTTCCCTTTTCAGATTTTAACACTTTGCCCCCACAGGACGCCAATCGGCAACAGTGTGATATAGAATGTACCGCATCTGTATCCTGGTCCGTGGGGAGAAGTGTTGCTCTGTGCGCAGCGTGGGTGGATAGTGTTAATGTCTTTCACTGTCCGGCAAGCCATTATCTGAAACTTTCTCAAAATATATCCAAGGCCAGACCATCAGATCACAAGACAGTCACTGCAGTGGAACCCACAAGGAGCACGAGGCAGGGGTAGGCCACGGGAAACATGGAGGAGATGCGTGGACAGGGACATGAGAG
>NW_004798769.1:3308-7171 GCF_000002075.1 Aplysia californica | reverse complement strand
CACGGGAAACATGGAGGAGATGCGTGGACAGGGACATGAGAGAAACAAAGCTCACTTGGAACGAGCTTGGAAGGATGGCTCAGGACAGAGATAAATGGAAGGAGCTTGTATGTGGCCTATACCCTGCCAGGGGTGACAGGCATTGATGATGATGATGAAGACCATCAGAGTGAAAGGTACAAAAACAAAAGAGAATAGAAAGGAAACTCAAAAGCCATCAGATTCTACACTGTCAATTTTTCAGTTTTTATCCTCACATGGAATATGTTGCTGTTTTCAAATTCCTTTAGCTGCGAGCATTTCACTCTTAGATGGAATATAACAAAAACAAGACTAACTCACTTACACAGATGATCATCACCTAAAACTTAGGAAATACTTTCTCCATATCCATCTGATCTTTGGCTTTATTTTTTTTCATGATCAAAGTAATTTACAGAGAAAAATTCTTTGGTTGAGCAAAAACAATATAAAGAAATTTCCCATGACTTTGGTGCTTATTGATCTATTAACCCTATCTGTACGCCCTGGGGTCATTTTGTACCCACGGGGTTGTATTCTTCACATTTTACAATACTTGTAGTACGAAGATCTCTTTGAAACTTTCAGTATTTCTCAAAAAATCATTTTGACAGACTACTTAGCAAAGTGTACGGATCGGATTAATGAGTAAATTTTCTCTTTGGAAAGTGGTGGCACAGAGATCCCCATGTCATACGGATACGATAGTAAAACATGACGTATGGATAGGGTTAACAATAAAATGGAAGCTGGAAACACAACCTACCAGTAATGGAATCGGTTTCCATCAGGTCCTCAATCATCTCAAAAGCTGTGAGGAAGCCCAGGGAGTGGTTGGTAGACACTGAGGAGAAAGTTTTTATAGTTTTATTAAGAGTTCTACAGCACGTTCAAAACAACAAGGTCATATAAGTGCCAAAGATTAGAGGTGTTACAAGAGAGTAACAAACATAAAAAAGGAGGAGAGATCAGGACAATAGATGTTTGTTTTTTTGTTTTTGTAGAGGTTTTACTGCGCTCGCAACTGCACACCAGAGCACTCGCCAACCACTCACACTGAGGAGAAACAAGTCAACGACTTGGCTATAATACACCTCCACAGGGACATCCACATCTCTCGTATATGGTCGCTTTTAAAGACAAACGGGCTAAGCCAGACTTCGGGGGTTTCCAGAAATCTTGACCACACCGAAAATGGACATTGCCCTACCTATAGGAGAAGTTTGGTTTCATTGGTGAGTATATTTGTTTGGTTAAAGAAAAAACTCTCCTTGTCTTTTAAAGAAACTGAACAAAGGGCAAAAACTTTATCTTCAATTTTCTAAAAACAGCATTTTTTCGGGATAGCCCCCTTGTGCTTAAAAGCGACCATATGTAAAGACAGTAGATTACACAAGACTTTGACTAAGAAAGGAAGTAACCGTGACCACATTTTGTCAGTAACAGAAAGAATAACATCGCACAATCAAATTGATCAAGACTGAGACCCAGACATCTAAGAAAAAGTCTTTGGTATTCTGTATCATCTGGACGATTTCCCCCATGGGCTCAATATAATGACAATGCAACCCCCAACCCTATAACAAAAACAACACCAACAACAAAAAACCCAACCACAAAATAATTATTCTGCGATACACAGGATATTTAACTACTTTTATTACATAAAAAAACAACTGGAATTCCAAAACTTACCATCCACCTTCTCCAGCTGATCGATGAACTTGCTGAAGTAGAACCTCGTCTCAAACGTGGCGGGAACCATGGTGTGGGGAAGACACGGGTCTGACCGCGGGTACTGCGGCTTGTTCGACAGAGCAATCACGCCAATCTGGGACACGATGAGAAAATGTGGAGGAGGGTAATGGTCAGTCTCTTGAGGAACGGTTTGTGTCTTGTCTTTGTTTTAGAAAGCATTTTACGGCACTTGCAACACAATAAGGTCATATAAGTGCCGAAGATTAGGGGGTGTTACAAGAGAGTAACAAACACAAAAAAACGAAGGAGGGGGAATAAAGATGATAGATGTTTGATAGGAAAGAATAAGTAAAACACACCAGAGCACCCGCCAGCCACCTACTTTGTGTCTTGGGGAGTGGCCGAACTCATATTCAGTAATCAATAACCACACATTTCACGTCCCATAATTAAAACCATCCTTATAGCGCAAGCCTTTGTCGACCAATTTTTAAAAAATATCATGTCCATACTTTTCCATCAATAAACCAACACACATTTGATACATCCTCAAGTACTTTTCAACAACAAAAATAAACGCTTGTACATGTGACCAAGATAAAAGAAGCATATCCCATATCCCAACTGTCAAAGCTTTATTAAGGAAAAGGAAAAAAGATGGAAATGAAGTCTAAGAAAAGTAATCCTCACTGTGTCTTTATTTCAAGTTAGAAAAATTCCACACTGTGTCTTTATCTCTAGTTAGAAAAATGTTCACCAAAAAAAACCCAAATATTGTCATGACTGTCTTTATTTTCAGTTACCAAAAAAAAAAAAAGAAAGAAAGAAAGAAAGAAAGAAAGAAAGAAAGAAAGAAAGAAAGAAAGAAAAGTTAAAAATCCAATTGCAGTTGTCACTGTTTATTCTAAGCTACCAAACAAAAATATTGTAAAAATTCAAATGCAGTCACGACTGCATCTTCATTTCAAGCTACCAAAAAAAATGTCCAAAAAAGCTAGAATTTAATGCATTTCACGAAATCGTCATGCTTGACCGTGTTCCCAAGTCCCCCGACTGACTCACCCTGTCGTTGTCGGAGAAGGAGGCAATGAGGTGTTTGGTGATGGCCTTGGCCGTCTTGAGCTGTGTGGGGCTGAGGGAGTTGCCGTGGTCCATCATGATCACCACGTACTTCCTCTGGGGCTGAATGGTGCGCAGAAACACGTCCCTGGGAAAACACACAAAAGGGAACGTTTATTATTTCCACTGTCAAACATAGTTTTAAAAAGTTTCAATAAATAAAAAGTTTCAGTTCAGTGTGGTAAGAGTTTTACAGCGCTCGCAGCGACTGCATAAGGACATATGAGCGCAAGTTAGTTAAAATTTTACTGCACTTGCAACATAATAAGGTCATATAAGTGCCAAAGATTAGAGGTGTTACAAAACAGTAACAAACACAAAAAGAAGGAGGAAAGATAAAAACAACAGATGTTTGATAGGAAAGAAGGACCTAACCACATTAGAGCACCCACCAACCACCCACAACATGGGGTGTGTCTGTATCTGCTTTTCATAACTTAACCAAATGCACCAACCAACACTCCCCCTGATAATGCTGCAGCAAGTATTTTAAGAACGTCAACAAACTCTTCAAAAACACAAACACACACACGCACACACGTACACATTGATGGATGAGGCGCAAAAATGACAGTGGGGACTGTGAAATTAAAGCACACACGCCCGCTGATAGCGACCGGCGCCGCTCTCAAACTATTTGTCCACTATCTCAACGCACACATGCGCTTATACTGAACGTTTTTTGAGCAGCTTTGGAAGGCTTTTCATTTCCCCACTTCACCACCTCGGCTGCTCAAAAAAATGTTTGTCTCCTATCTCAATACATACAACATACATGCTACTGCAGTATTTTATAGCCTTGGTTTTTTGTTGGTTTTTTTTTGGGGGGGGTGGAGTCCACAGCTTGCCTAGCAACCGTGGGGAGAGAGAAGCAGACAAGTCAGACAGATTTGCATGTAAAAGTGAGCCCACAGCCACAGAGAGGTGTCGCAAAACAGTGGCGCCTGTCCCCCTGCATCGCCGGCAATAGATTAAATCTCCGGATTCCCAAAGGTATGCCACGAGGAGTACACAAACAAGTAGAC
>NW_004798769.1:0-3208 GCF_000002075.1 Aplysia californica | reverse complement strand
GTCATACGGATACGATAGTAAAACATGACGTATGGATAGGGTTAACAATAAAATGGAAGCTGGAAACACAACCTACCAGTAATGGAATCGGTTTCCATCAGGTCCTCAATCATCTCAAAAGCTGTGAGGAAGCCCAGGGAGTGGTTGGTAGACACTGAGGAGAAAGTTTTTATAGTTTTATTAAGAGTTTTACAGCACGTTCAAAACAATAAGGTCATATAAGTGCCGAAGATTAGAGGTGTTACAAGAGAGTAACAAACATAAAAAAGGAGGAGAGATCAGGACAATAGATGTTTGTTGTTTTTTTTTTTTGTAGGGGTTTTACTGCGCTCGCAACTGCACACCAGAGCACTCGCCAACCACCCACACTGAGGAGAAACAAGTCAACGACTTGGCTATAATACACCTCCACAGGGACATCCACATCTCTCGTATATGGTCGCTTTTAAAGACAAACGGCCTAAGCCAGACTTCGGGGGTTTCCAGAAATCTTGACCTACACCGAAAATGGGCATTGCCCTACCTATAGGAGAAGTTTGGTTTCATTGGTGAGTATATTTGTTTGGTTAAAGAAAAAAATCTCCTTGTCTTTTAAAGAAACTGAACAATGGGCAAAAACTTTATCTTCAATTTTCTAAAAACAGCATTTTTTCGGGATAGCCCCCTTGTGCTTAAAAGCGACCATATGTAAAGACAGTAGATTACACAAGACTTTGACTAAGAAAGGAAGTAACCACATCTAAGAAAAAGTCTTTGGTATTCTGTATCATCTGGACGATTTCCCCCATGGGCTCAATATAATGACAATGTAACCCCCAACCTTACAACAACAACAACAACACCAAAAAAAAACACCAAAAAAAACCACCCAACCACAAAATAATTATTCTGCGATACACAGGATATTTAACTACTTTTATTACATTAAAAAAAACAACTGGAATTCCAAACTTACCATCCACCTTCTCCAGCTGATCGATGAACTTGCTGAAGTAGAACCTCGTCTCAAACGTGGCGGGAACCATGGTGTGGGGAAGACACGGGTCTGACCGCGGGTACTGCGGCTTGTTCGACAGAGCAATCACACCAATCTGGGACACGATGAGAAAATGTGGAGGAGGGTAATGGTCAGTCTCTTGAGGAACGGTTTGTGTCTGGTCTTTGTTTTAGAAAGCATTTTACGGCACTTGCAACACAATAAGGTCATATAAGTGCCGAAGATTAGGGGGTGTTACTAGAGAGTAACAAACACAAAAAAAAGAAGGAGGGGGAATAAAGATGATAGATGTTTGATAGGAAAGAATAAGTAAAACACACCAGAGCACCCGCCAGCCACCTACTTTGTGTCTTGGGGAGTGGCCGAACTCATATTCAGTAATCAATAACCACACATTTCACGTCCCATAATTAAAACCATCCTTATAACGCAAGCCTTTGTCGACCAATTTTTTAAAAATTTCATGTCCATACTTTTCCATCAATAAACCAACACACATTTGATACATCCTCAAGTACTTTTCAACAACAAAAATAAACGCTTGTACATGTGACTAAGATAAAAAGAAGCATATCCCATATCCCAACTGTCACTGCTTTATTAAGGAAAAGGAAAAAAGATAGATGGAAATGAAGTCTAAGAAAAGTAATCCTCACTGTGTCTTTATTTCAAGTTAGAAAAATTCCACAGTGTCTTTATCTCTAGTTAGGAAAATGTTCACAAAAACCCCCCACAAATATTGTCATGACTGTCTTTATTGGTTCAGTTACCAAAAAAAAAGAAAGAAAGAAAGAAAGAAAGAAAGAAAGAAAGAAAGAAAGAAAGAAAGAATGAAAAGTAAAAAATCCAATTGCAGTTGTCACTGTCTCTATTCTAAGCTACCAAACAAAAAAAATTGTAAAAATCCAAATGCAGTCACGACTGCGTCTTCATTTCAAGCTACCAAAAAAAAAATATCCAAAAAAGCCAGAATTTAATGCATTTCACGAAATCGTCATGCTTGACTGTGTTCCCAAGTCCCCCGACTGACTCACCCTGTCGTTGTCGGAGAAGGAGGCGATGAGGTGTTTGGTGATGGCCTTGGCCGTCTTGAGCTGTGTGGGGCTGAGGGAGTTGCCGTGGTCCATCATGATCACCACGTACTTCCTCTGGGGCTGAATGGTGCGCAGAAACACGTCCCTGGGAAAACACACAAAAGGGGACATTTATTATTTCCACTGTCAAACATAGTTTTAAAAAGTTTCAATAAATAAAAAGTTTCAGTTCAGTGTGGTAAGAGTTTTACAGCGCTCGCAGCGACTGCATAAGGTCATATGAGCGCACGTTAGTCAGAGTTTTACGGCACTTGTAACACAATGCGGTCATATAAGTGCCAAAGGTTAGAGGTGTTACAAAAGAGTAACAAACACAAAAAAGAAGGAGGAAAAATAAAGACAACAGATGTTTGATAGGAGAGAAGGACCTAACCACATTAGAGCACCCACCAACCACCTACAACATGGGGTGTGTCTGTATCTCCTTTTCATAACTTAACCAAATGCACCAACCAACACTCCCCCTGATAATGCTGCAGCAAGTATTTTAAGAACGTCAACAAACTCTTCAAAAACACAAACACACACACGCACACACGTACACATTGATGGATGAGGCGCAAAAATGACAGTGGGGACTGTGAAATTAAAGCACACACGCCCGCTGATAGCGACCGGCGCCGCTCTCAAACTATTTGTCCACTATCTCAACGCACACATGCGCTTATACTGAACGTTTTTTGAGCAGCTTTGGAAGGCTTTTCATTTCCCCACTTCACCACCTCGGCTGCTCAAAAAAATGTTTGTCTCCTATCTCAATACATACAACATACATGCTACTGCAGTATTTTATAGCCTTGGTTTTTTGTTGGTTTTTTTTTGGGGGGGGTGGAGTCCACAGCTTGCCTAGCAACCGTGGGGAGAGAGAAGCAGACAAGTCAGACAGATTTGCATGTAAAAGTGAGCCCACAGCCACAGAGAGGTGTCGCAAAACAGTGGCGCCTGTCCCCCTGCATCGCCGGCAATAGATTAAATCTCCATTCCCAAAGGTATGCCACGAGGAGTACACAAACAAGTAGACAAGTTGACGACTCACCGCACAAATTCAGTCAGTAGAACTCTGCATGTCGTTAAATTTCAAGCCAATTTAGCTCAATGGTCTTTCAACACAGACAGG
>NW_004798768.1:78736-79989 GCF_000002075.1 Aplysia californica | reverse complement strand
AGAGATAGAGAGAGAAACAGGGAAAGGCAGACAGAGGGTAGTAAAAGAAAGATGCTGCTTTAAGCTATGACATTTCGGAGACTTGGCTCATCCCACACCGCAGCCCGCATAGAACCTTCTGGCTCCGACTTCTCCGCACGTCTTCTAAAGTAACTAGCAGCATTAGCCCAGGGGGACAGATGTCTTATTGTGCCTGAAAATGGCTCAAAACGAGAAGCGTGATTTAGTGTACTGTTTCGAGGGGGTTTATTGTGAGACTAACGAACGCGGCTCAACGGGTTTAACGGCATAACAGTTGGTCATTTAGTGGACAGGCAGCGATGCTCATTGAATTAGTGTCCGTCACAGCATGGTGGGTGACAACTGTGGGAGGTCAGAGCAGAAGTGCTGTATCTGTGTTGTAACAAGGATTGTGTCTATTGAAGATGGAATGTTTTGGCGATTGGTATGTGGGGGCATGAGACGCTTCTGGAGGGAAGAGGACGAAGTTGTGAGAGTGGTGTGGGTGGGGGTGGTGGGGAGAGGGGGTAGGGGAGGTGAAAAGGGGGAGGGGTAGAGGAGGTGAAAACGAAACGAGGAGAGGTGGAGGGGGTGAAAAGGGATGGGGGAGGGTGGAGGAGCATGAAAGGGGCCGGGGTGGGGGAGTGAGAAATGAGTTGGAGGTAAGGAGCTGAGGGTAGATACAGGAGGGGAGGGATGGGGGAGGTGAGGAGGTAGGTGGATGGAAGAGGAAAAGAGGGGAATGAGGAAGTGGAGAGGTATAGGGGAGGTGTAGAAGAATAGAGCGGGTGGGGATGGGGAAGAAAGTGAGGAGAAATATTGGTTGAAGAAGTGGCTAGGGGGGGGGGGGGTAGATGGTATTGGTATTGTTCTAAATGTCTCAGGTATGTGCTGACAGATGGAGGAGGGAGAGGGATGACATGTTGCCCCTGCGACGTCTTAGTGCGAGTGTGCCACAGGGTAACTGCTTAATTTGTTACTTTTAGTAAGAGTTTTATTGCACTTGCAACACAATAAGGTCCTATAACTTCCGAAGATTAAAGGTGTTGTTTGTTTTTGTAAAGTGTTTTACGGCGCTCGCAACTGCATAAGGTCATATGAGAACGTGGGACACACACACCTAATAATATTTTAAGTTGGAAGGAAATTTTGAATATTGCCCGGGTGGCGGCCGAAGCCTACTCTTATCGATTTTAGACCACCAAGGGATCTTTAACGTGCGCAACTTGCACACGGGTCCTCCGAGATTTTTC
>NW_004798768.1:77377-78504 GCF_000002075.1 Aplysia californica | reverse complement strand
GTAAGAAGAAGTCAAGTAGTAGCAGTAGCAAGGCTGCAGAAAGAGTCAGGAGCCCAAAGGAGGGGGCGAAGGAGGTGGCGGGGGTGGGGACAGAAAGAGGAGACGAAAGCAGACGACAGAACATTGCAAGAGAGCAGAAAAAGAGGTGAAAGGAGACAATTTTAGATAAGAAAATTTTTCGGTGGCTAACCGGATTCGAACCCGGGACCTTTTGAATGAGAGGCCAACACCTTAACCTCTAGGCCACGAGATCCCCCGATTAAAGGTGTTACGAAAGAGTAATGATACATAATAAAAAAGGAAATACACATGTATAAGGGCGATAGACGAGAAGAGTTTATCTTATCGTCTCGGCGATAGAAGATTGACAGGAAAGCAACGGCACACCACACCAGAGCACCCGTCAACCTACCAGAATAGATGTTTGATGGGAAAGAAGGAGCAAATCACACACGCAGAGCACCCACCAACCACCCTTGGGGGTGACTGAGAACCCTGGCGTCGGTAGTGTAACGGTTAAGCTATACTATTTATTGGCCTGACAGGTAAATGACGCCAGTTCGAGTCTCACGTCGGAGTGTCGCTTTGTCAAATAGTTGGAGTCTTTTTTAACTGCTCAATAGATCTTAACTGGTGCTGCTAGGGTGGAGCCAACCGGCGTCTGTGGTGTAGAAGTTAGGCGCTTTGCTGTCACCCTCATGAGACTCGAGTTCGATTCCAGAATATGGAGAAATGGGTTGGGTTTTTTTATAAAGTGTCTCGGCATTTTACTGGGATGTCATGCTGTATCCCTCTCATTATGGGTTGGGCCCGACCGGCATGATCGGAATCCGGCCTCCTGGAGATAGATTTACTAAGTTGCTTTGATAGGGGTGTAAAACACCGTTATAAAGAAAGAAAAAACAACTACAAATAGTGTCTGTGTTTGTTACTTTTTCCCCGCACTAAAAGTGTAACGATCGTGGTCATGTCGACGTGTTTCTCCTTGTGCAATCAATCAACCAAACAAACGTACAAATCCGTGGACGTTTGTGGCACGGAGGTTAAGGTGTTGGCCTCTCATTCAAAGGTCCCGGGTTCGAATCCAGGTAGCGACCGAAAAATTTTCTTCTCTAAGATTGTCTCCT
>NW_004798768.1:67964-74089 GCF_000002075.1 Aplysia californica | reverse complement strand
GGGCGCCACCAAATTTTGAGGACACTTTTTTAATTGGCTCAAAGAGAGAAGTGGCCCATCTTGTTATGTACTATCTTTGTTTTAATGTTTTAAAAAAGTATCGATCTTGTTCCGATGTTTTCAGTCGAAGGAGGTGGGGGTTGCCTGGCTTCAAATGTAACATTAGTGAGAAAATGGCCGCCAAAGTTTGGGGTGACCCCCAAAGCTTGAGTGTCTTTGGAAACTAAATTACTTTGTTGTGCCTTTGATCAACGTTTTTCACGAAAATCCACATATAACCGTTTCTAAAATAAAAATATAAGGTGTTGAACTGAAAAATATTGATACGAAATTGCCAAATGAGCAGAAAAAAATGCTGATTTTTAAAAAAACATTTTAGTACTTTGACGAGCAATTAGTTTCAACACGATGATTATTTTTGGCATGCGTAACCTGCCAGGGCAAGAACCCTGAATTCCAGGGCTTTCAGTTCTTCCATAAGTAAAGGTCACCTACTAGACACACATCTTTTAATTATAAATGAGCCAGGGTGAATAAACTCATCATTATTTATCCAGGCGAAGCAAGCTTCATGTAATCAAATGATTTATCCATGTTTTAAACAACAAAAAGTAGACAAGAATTCACACACAGAACATGGGTGCAAGCGACATTTCTTACTGTAAAGACCTCTCTAAAGTTCCTTAATCATTCAGATTTTCCTCGAATTTCTATCGGGGCTTTTTCCTTTTAGTAGGGGGTGGGGGTGGAAGGGGGGGGGTATAGGAGGTGGGAGTGTTTTCGAAACTCTTCATGTTCTTGCTTTTGATTGGTTTATTTTTTACGATTAAGCTTTGAATGTCTGTGGTTAAATTGGCTGATTCTCTGGTGTGGTTTGCTCCTTCTTTCCTATCGAAAATATATCGTCCAGAGCTTTCTTCCTTCTTTCTGTGTTTATTATTGTCTTGTAGCACCTCTAATCTTCTGCACTTATATGACATTATTGTGTTGCAAGTGCCGTAAAACTTTTACTAAAGCTAAACAGCATATAAAGGTTGTTTCAGAGGCAAGACCTCCGAATTAATCTACTTCCTCCGATAGGCTGAACGATGATTGTGAAGAGCTTAGAAAACTTACTCAAGAAATTGATGTTCAAAAACACCCCTTTGAAGATTCGATCAAGGGTCATCTGCCAAGCTGAGCCCTGCACCTCACGTTGCAATGTGCTGTGCTTTGTCTCTCATTGCGTGCTTTTGTTTTGTGGTTGTTGTTGCTGTTGTTGTTGTTGTTGTTGTTGTTGTTGTTTTTTGTTTTTTTAATCATTATCATTCATGCTGTCCACTTTGGTCGCCTAAAACTTCCAAACCACTTAAATTTCGAATTAAAAAAAATAAGGGTGGCGCAGAATCATTTAAAGGGTGCAAATTTATATTAAGGAGTCGCTATAGTTTAACATTCAGTTTTTCATCAGTTTCGTTTGGATACAATCTTGGGAAAGTCCGTCTTCTAAGACGCAATTGTAAACAAGTGAATCCTCCGTTCACATGCAGTGCGCACTGTTCCCACAATGACTTGACGATCGGTTCTTTTGAGTTCGTTCATCGAACGAGGTACCCAGCTAATATTGCATATGGTCAGACTCATATGATAAATAAATAAGTCATTTTAGCCATTTTGAGAAAATGAGAATTAAAAAAAAACTGTTTGTGTGTTGTTGTTTTTTACAATTGACTCTGTAATTGAACTATAGGATGTTCGTACACTCAATTGATTTTATATTTGAATTATTCTTTCGTTTGAGTGAGCTACATCACCAGGCTGGCTCTGCTTTTCATTTCAGAACGAAAAACCCCAAACCGGCCTAAAAAGGCCCAGGCAATTATCTTATCATCGTAACGATGTTATGTTTGTGTCAAGCGGCGGAGTCGGAGGGCCCCACTGATACGTCCTACTTGACTACTTCTTTTCTGTCCCTTTATTGCTGCTTGTCTTTTCCATACATTAAATAACCTCTATCGCCTGTCTTGATGCTGGCTTCTTTTTACTCATACTAAATATCACATTGGGTTGTGTTGTGTTGATCTTTGCCTGTGAACCAATTCCTGTCATTTTACGAAGCAAAAGGATCAGCGCTTTTCTTTGTGTCATTGTTGTAAGTACACGTCAAGTATGTAGTTGGTTGCATGGCTGATGTTCTGTGTGGTTTGCTGCTTCTTTCCTCTATCAAACAACTGTTTTCATTATCAACCCTCTTTTCTTTTCTGTGTGTTATGTTGCTCCGTAGTAACACCTCTAAACTCCAGCACTTATATGACCTTATTGTGTCGAAAATGCCGTAAATCTCTTATTAAAAGTAAAGCGAAAACCACGAGTCTATCTTTCCTTTCCCATAGCCTAAATAATGTTATCTCCTCGATGCAAGCTTCTCTTTACTCAAACTAAATATTACATCGAGTTGTATTGCGATGAGCCTTCCCTGGGGTACAATCAATTTACGCCTGTTTCACGTAACAAATCGGTCAATTTTTTTCGCTTGTCCCATTGTTGTAAGAAAGGTAAATACGTCCTGTATAGTAATCAGTCTCTTTGTGGCATTGTTTACCATCCGGGTCCAGCTTTTAGCAGGTACAACGTGGCGTCCTCCGACTGTTCTCCGTGCCGCTAATGCGCTTAGACAATCTCTCGGGCCGCCGATCGGCACACTTCAAGGGTGACCAGCTCTGAGCCGCTCCACGCCCTCATGCTCTGTGGACGGGCGCCCTGCCTGCACTTCTGGGAGCTGGTCCACAGAGTTAGGAGAAAGATAGAATGTTAGGTTTGTACATTGTTGTAAGCGTTTTACGGAACTTGCAGCAACTCATTTAGGTTATATAAGAGCCGAAGATTAGAGGTGTAATGAGAGAGTAACAAACACAAAAAAGAAGGAGAGATCAGGGCGATAGATGTTTGATAGGAAAGAAGAAGCCAACCACACCAGAGCATCCACCAACCTCCCACTAGATTTTTGGTTTCGGGTTGTTGGAGGGTGCTGCTGGTACGTTCTATTTCTTTAATTTTCTTCTGTTGTTTTGGTCTATCCTCCTTACCGTGTCCTTGCACTAATGACTGTCAATGTATTGATGTGTTTCTCTTTGATCAAACAAACAGAACTTACAGACCCACAAGTGGGTTGTTGGCGGGTGCTCTGGTGCGGTTTGCTCCTTCTTTCCTATCAAAAGACTAATGTCCTGGTTTCACGTTCCATATATTTTCTTATCAGTGTGTTTGGTACTCTCTTGTAATAGATCTATTCTTCGGCACTTCTATGACCTAATTGTGTTGCAAGTGTCGTAAAAGTCTTACTGGTACGTCCTACATTTTAAAAAAATTCCTTCTGTGGTTTATGTCTGTCTTACTTTTTCCTTGCACTAAATTACTGTAAGTGTTCCGGTATGATTCTCTTTATACTCTAACCCAAAGACAGATTAGTCAGTGATTTGACAGATAATACGGAAGCAGTCCTTCTCCTTCATTACGCAAATTGTGTGGATGGTGGCCTTAAACATCTAAAGAGGTTTTTTCCCCATTAGCCTACTGTTGTTTCTGGCTGGCTGGGTTTTTTTTCCAGCACTAATTGACCATTGTCGTGTCGATGTGCTTCTCTTTACTCAAACAAACAAACAAACAAACAGACAAACAGACAAACAAACAAACAAACAACCCGTCTGTCCCTCCCACCACGTCTACGGCCCAGAGCCAGCACCTCAGAGCACCAGACAGTGGTGGCGCCAACAGGATCGGTGCGAAAAATCCCTTAAAAAGATAGGTGCACGGCGCGCTGAGTAGCGGCCGTGGAAAATCTCTTTACTGACCGCACGGCGATCACACAGGGAAGATTTGGGGACATCACACGCCCAGTGAACTCAGACTTCTGTATTTGTGTCGTTTGGTAAACGCCTGGAAGTGGGCGGCTGGCGGGTGCAACTCTCTTTTTTTTTCTTTTGGTAAGTGTTTAACGGCTCTCGCAACTGCATATTAAGGTCATATATGAACGAGCGGGACACATTAATATTTAAACAAGTATGCAACTCTAGTGTTTAGTTTATAGTTTTAGTAATAGTTTTACGGCACTTTGAAGACGATTTGATTAGGTCATATAAGGGCTAAAGATTGCAGAGGATATACTAATAGTACTAGAGAGTAGCATGCAAAGAAAAGGAGGAGAGATGAGGATAATCGATGTTTGATATGGAAGAAGGAGCAAACTACACCAGAGCACTTACCAACCACACCCCCAAGTCTTATGTATTTGTGTTGTTTTTGTAATTATTTTAAATTGAGTGGTTGTAGGTGCTACTCTAGTGTGGTTTGCCCCTTGTTTCCTAAGAAACATGATCTATCATACTGTGTGTGTTTGTGTATGTGTGTATGTGTGTGTGATTGTGTGTGTGTGTGCGTGTGAGTGTGTATGCGTGTGAGTGCGTGCACGTGTATGAGTATGCATTATGTACGTTTTGAAATACGTGTATCAGTGAAAAGAGATAATGTGATGTTCATTTTGTAGTTGCGACCTTTTCGCTCATTCTTTGCAGCTTTATTTTGTAGAAAACAAACTTTAACATGTTTGATGATGCAGGAATGCAGGTGTCGTTACTCCCCCATCGATAAAATTTAGATCAATTAGGAGGCGGGCTTCCAATCCTGTCTGTCATGTCTTAGTGGAGGTTTTGTGTTTAGCATATTAGGGACTTTGCGACTGGAGGTGAACCTTGAGCTGTGTAAATTACAACAACAACAACAACAACAACAACAAACAACAACAACAACAACAACAACAAAGCAACAACAACAACAACAACAACAACAACAACAACAGCAACAACAACAACAGCAACAACAACAACAACAGCAACAACAACAACAACAACAACAACAACAACAAACAACAACAACAACAACAACAACAAAGCAACAACAACAACAACAACAACAACAACAACAACAACAACAACAGCAACAACAACAACAGCAACAACAACAACAGCAACAACAACAACTGCAATAACAGCAACAACGACAACAACAAACGAATAATGATTAATTTTTGCATTTATTATTTACAACCAAAAATGTTTCAAGCTCCCCTTTCCACCTCTATTTTTCCACCATGATGATGATGATGATGATGACGATGATGATGATGATGATGATGATGATGATGATGATGATCATGATGATGATGATGATGATGATGATGATGAGGATGATGATGAGGATGATGATGATAACAACAATAACGATAACAATGATCAACGATAACAATAATGAAGCCAAAAACGATTACGACAATGACGATAAACACGATATCGACGACAAAGACTACAAAGATCTCAACAACTCCCGTCATCTGCCTAGTCTCACCTCCTTCCCCTCCACTTGACATTTAACTTTCGGACACCGCCATTGACCTCTTCTGTCTGGGATGACCCCTCGCCTTTGTCTGTACAAAAAAATCTTCACGTCACATCTCCAGAGTCTAAGTGACACACAAGATGTCACAGGAGCGGACTCCACAAAATTCCCTCTCCGGAGGATCGAGGAACAGCCACTATGTTCTCCATATCGAACACCTCGTTTCGATTGTGTTGTTCTAGATATCGATACTAAAGGATTTGTCTTGTTTCTGCACCTTGTCTCCATGGTTTTGGTTATGGTATCGATACTAAATGTTTTTGTCTTGTTGGGTTGGGGTTTTTTCCTTGCCCCTCGTCTTGTTATATTCGATACTGTAACCGATTACACCAGACGAAAATTTATTCCTCACTTTTCTTTCCAGGTTCTTGACCTTTCACCTGTAGCATCTCCACAAAGTGGGATAACTCTTCAGAAAGACACGCGAATGAAATTAAGGACACGAGACTACCTCTGGTATTCTTTTCTCCCCTTTTCAGCTCGCACAAAGCGTCAAAGAATCTGAGATTTCTTTTCTTTTGACTTCTTCTTCACTCTCTCTCTCTCTCTCTCTCTCTCTCTCTCTCTCTCTCTCTCTCTCTCTCTCTCTCTCTCTCTCTCCTATATTCTGTAAAAGGCGGGTGGGGTGCGGGTGGCTTGGTTGGTTGACAAATAAATTGAGCTAAACTTTCCTCTCCAAGAGGCAAAAGGTACCA
>NW_004798768.1:66389-67864 GCF_000002075.1 Aplysia californica | reverse complement strand
CTCTCTCTCTCTCTCTCTCTCTCTCTCTCTCTCTCTCTACTATATTCTGTAAAAGGCGGGTGGGGTGCGGGTGGCTTGGTTGGTTGACAAATAAATTGAGCTAAACTTTCCTCTCCAAGAGGCAAAAGGTACCAATTATAGAGCACTCACTACATGTATTATAAAGAAATAGCCTATATAGAAAATAATTCAAAGTGAGATTTTTTTTTCTATTTTGGGTCAACGATTTCACAATAATACCTAGCCACACGCCAAAGATGTCAAAGGGTTTACTGTAAAACCTTGCGCTGTGGGTGGCTGGAGGCTGGCCACAGGTAGAACATACTAAATGTACATATATTTTTCTTTCCTGTCTGTCTGTCTGTCTGTCTGTCTGTCTGTCTGTCTGTCTGTCTGTCTGTCTGTCTGTCTGTCTGTCTCTCTGTCTCTCTGTCTGTCGGTCTGCATTATGTTATGGCATGATTGTGTTGATGAACGGCTCATTCCACAAACAAACTTCATGCTCTGTCAGGGTGGTTGGAGCGTGCTCTGGTGTGGTTTGCTCCATCTTCCCCATCTAATCTATCGTCCTTATTAATCTCTCCTCTTCTGTTGTTTTTTGGTGTGTTTGTTACACTCTCGTAAAACGCCTCTTTTTTTTTGTTTGTTACTTATATGACCTAAATTGTGTTGCAAGTGCCGCAAAACTCTTACTAAGACTAAACAAACTTTGCGCTCAAGAACAGAAGTACACTGTACAATCCTGTACATGTATCAGAAACGTTAAGGGCACGTGAGACGTGAGCCCTTTTTCAACTATCACAATGACACATTACGGAAAATGAAAATACCCCCCACCCCCTTTTCCCCCCGTTTAAAATGAGAGAAATAAAAGAAGGAAGGGAGAGAGAGAGAGAGAGAGAGAGACAGACAGACAGACAGACAGACAGACAGACAGACAGACAGACAGACAGACAGACAGACAGACAGACAGACAGAGAAAGTTGGCGTTTTCGTCCTCAGTAAAGAACACGAAAATAATAAATAATTATAATCATTACTGAATTCTCAAGTGCAACATCGCATGACAATTTTCCCGCCCTAATAAGAAAAAAGAAATAGAAACCCGCTGACTTCTCTTTGTTCTTGGAAAGTCTGCGTGTTAAAAGCACCGGAGGTTTTTTTAGGTGGCCTATTACCGTTGAGACTTTTTGGCGGTTATTTTTGTGTTGACACCGACCGGAAGCCAATAGCTGCTGTCAGGTTTTTAAGGAATTCCGGAGATATAACAGCACTTGATGATCCGAGTTCTGAAAAGAATTTTGAACTGAGACTTTTGACGTGGGATAAGTGTGTGACGGCTTGATGAGATGGGTGGTGGAGACATGGGAAGGGATGGGGGTTTTGGGAGAGGGGAGGGAGAGGGGGTGGGAAAGGGGGAGGAGAAAGATGGAAGGGTTGGGGTGGTAGAGACATGGGAAGGGTTGGGGGTTTGG
>NW_004798768.1:62548-65697 GCF_000002075.1 Aplysia californica | reverse complement strand
TGGGGGGTGGGCTTGAGGTTGCAAAAGAAGAGAGGGGGGGACAGGGTAGGCAAGGGTTTGGGAAATATCAGCCTCTAATAACCGGTGTAACATAATCCCCAGCAGACGGACACTCCCGGCCGGCTCACAAGTGTCCTCTCTGTCTGTCTGTCCTGGGCGCATGTCGATGTTCCCAGCCTAAACTTGCCAGAACGCCCACTCCAGATTATTCTCCATCTTGAAATAAAACTCTCGTTGACTCAACCGTGAAGGAGAGAAGACGGGACGACGAGCCTTCATGAAAGAAGATAATAATTTTTCTTTTTTTTTTTTTTAATCCCCCTCCCCGATTATTAAATTTTATTCCCTCTTCAAGGTTTCTTAATCTTTTCCCTATCGAAATTACGCGGGGGAGGATATGGTTCAATTCTCCAACCATCATTTTACCGACGACGCCACTATTCTGTTTAGGGGGATTTCCGAGTCAAAATGTGATATTCACAACACTGTAATGTTACAGTAGATGGAACGGTTTGGAATTGAGCTTTTTGAGTCGGTGAAAGGCGGTGTAGAGGCGCTGGGTTTTCCGAGGCGAGCACACTCGAGAACACGAGGGGAGTCATTCTTTTTTTAAATACAGTATCTGCAGTTTTTATAATTTCACAGGAGAGCCAAAAACAAAATGAATACGTGTATTGTAATATAAAAAAAAACAACAACAAGCAAACAAACAAACAAAAACCTGTATTTTTTTCATAGATCCGACTTCGATATTTTAAAGAAGACAATTTTAATCATAACTGTGAACATGTATTTTAATCTTTAAGACAATTTTGTTTTGTTAGAACATAACAACAAACATTCACTTTTTTTGGCTCCCCTGTAAGATTGGGTTTTAAAAAAAAATGTATATACTGTATTTTGAAACCTGACGGCAGACGAGGGGGAGTAGGCCGAGGTGAGGGCCGGTGACATTCTGAGGGGAAGAATACGCCATTGATCTGTGAGTCCGGCCGGTCTAGGCGGAGCGAGGACATGGCAGGTTTTATGTTCGGAAGGCCTCGAAAGAGACTCAAAATACATGTATGTGGTGCTTGGTGATCTCGCCGGTTGTCCAAGACATTGCGGTCTTTTGTACCTCGTGGAGGGCCCTCGGGCGGGGAATCTGCGTGTGTTTGGGAGAAAAGTGACATATTCTCAATGGACGCTTGACTCGCGGGACATAACGGGGCTTGCTACTTTGGTCGGACGAGGCGCCGGAGAGTTAAGAATCTGAGTCAGGGAGACTCTCTGGGAGAGTTTAAGGATAAGACTTAGAGAGAGAGAGAGAGACTCTCGCGGGAGAGAGAGTTAAGGACCAGAGTCAGAGAGACTATCTAGGAGTAGGAGAGTTTAAGGACAAGATTTAGAGTGACTCTCTGGGAGAGTTAAGGATCAAAGCCAAAGAGACTCTCCAGGGAAGTTCAGAATCGGAGGAACTCTCTGGGAGAGTCAAAGGAGCGTAGTCAGAGAGAGAAAAAGAGAGAGAGAGAGAGAGAGAGAGAGAGAGAGAGAGAGAGAGAGAGAGAGACTCTTCAGGAGAGTTAAGGATCATAAAGACTCCTCGGATCAGAAAGATTCTCAGAGAGTTCAGGATCAGAGAAACTCTCTGGGTGAATTAAGGATTAGAGAGACTGTCTGTGGACAGTTGAGGATCAGAGAGACTCTCTGGGAAAACCAAAGATCATGTAGACTCTCTGAGAGAGTTCAAGGGTCAGAGACAATCAGAGAGAGTTAGGGATGACAGCGTAGCTCTTTTTTTACGCCCCAATCGATACGATTTAAATAATTTAGGAAGCAGGTTTCGACCAAGCCTGTCAGGGACAACCCGTGCTGAGAGAAATACAAAATAATGTACAACATCCCAGGAGAAGGCCGGGATGATAAAAGTGTTCCCCCACTCGGGAATCGAACTTTTGATCTCCTGTGTGCAACAATGAAGCATCAAACCGCTACACCACAGGTGCCGGTTAAATATTATGCATGTATGCGTTTGTGTGTGTAATTGTGTGTGTGTTTGTGTGTGTGTGTGTGTTTGTGTGTGTGTGTGTGTGTGTGTGTGTGTGGAGGGGGGGGAGATAAGGCAGGTATAATAATTATATTATATGTTTGTGTGTGTGCATTCTTTGTATTTATCAATGTTGTAAAATTTCCTTCTTTTTGTCTTAATTAATGTGGGTGGTTGGCGGGCACTCTGGGGTAGTTTGCTCTTTCCCTCTCATCAAATATTTATCGTCCTTTTCTCTGCTCCCCTTTTTCTTTGTATATTACTCTCTTGAACACTTCTAATCTTCAGCACTTGTTTGAGCTACATGTGACCTTTTTGTATTGTAAGTGCCGCAAAACGCGTACATAAGCTAAAAAGAAGAAGAAGAAAAAACAACATTTTTAAAAATCACCCTTTGTCGTTGTCACGTATATGTAACCTTATTGTGTTGCAAAGCCGTAAACGTTTACTATACCCGAAAAAAAAATCGGCATTTAATTAATAGAGAAGTTTTTTTTAAAAATTAATAGAAGACATAATTCCTTCCGTTTATCCTTTGCCATTTTGAAACTCGCTCAAACGGTCACCTAAAGCGGGTATCGAACCCGGGGAGGTGACGACACAATAGACAAGAACATCAAAGCACATCAAAGTGCAACTCTCCTTTGATCGTCTTTGATGTGCAAAACTCGCTCAAAACGCCTCCAACAGGCCATTTCTTGCTCAAATGTGTATGCGGCCGTTTAGAACGTCTCAATAGAAGCGTAACACACATTCATAGTCACCATCATTGTTGAGTCCCGAGAGGCGGGGCCCATGAAGCCCGCCTCCTACATTATATAACGTCCGTTGGTGGGAGTGTTGGGGAGTTACAATCAATCAAAATTGTTTTCTTATCTTATTTTATGTCAGAAAAACAGAAACAAGCCCCCTTAAAAACAGATACAAGAAAGAAACCCAAACAAAAGAGCAGAAAAAAACAACAACAAACAAACAAACAAAAACAAAACAAAGTTGACAATAAAACAACCAAATAAACAAAAACAAGCAAAAACAAACCTCAAATCCAACTTATTATCATGGGCTTATCCAGCTTTATAAACACACACACACACACACACACACACACACACACACACACACA
>NW_004798768.1:57973-60325 GCF_000002075.1 Aplysia californica | reverse complement strand
CCCAGCTCTGTGGCACGTTCACTTATTATTTTTCACACCTATCCCAAAGCTCACTGGGGCATGAAACAGAAATAATAAACAGCCAAACAGATTAATGTGTGGACCTACTGAGTATCGACGGAACCCAGCGTGTCATAAATTTTAAAGAGAAAAAGAAATAATAATAGTTGAAATAAAACTATAATTCCCTCTCCCTTTTTTCTAATCTACTGAACCATTACACATAAAACACCCTTGATAATTTTAATGATCTGCCCTTTTCGCGGAGTTAAAAAAAACTGCTGTTTTCTCTGTCTACTTAATAAAGGGGAGAATTGACCAGGTTCGCTCCCCGCGACAGTATGGCGCCGCCCTCGACAAAGCCCCGTCACGCGTGCAGCTTGGAGTACTTTGTACTGCTACCAGCATCGGCCGAGAGGCAATCACGAGCGCATTGCGTCGACGGCCCATGCGAACTACGTCACTCGTTATTGCGTAGAGCGATACGAGCGAGGAACAATGGGGACAGGCTTGAAGGCTCAAAGAGCGAGGCGAAGATCGATACCTCAGGAGACGGGTAATGAAAGGATTGAGGGCTCTCGACACACAGTTAAGATTGTTGACGGTATTTACTTTATGTGTAGATTCTATTTCTTTCTCGCTCGTTTTGTTGTTTATGCTTTATGTGAATATTCTATGAAAATGTCTTCCTCGTTTTCTTTGGTGTCCATTGCATTTCTGCGTGTAATATTGCTAGATCTAGAAATCTAGATCTAATAAATTCGTAAACGTAAATTTAGTTTTACGACAATTTCATCATATATAGGTCGTATAAGTATAAGTGTCTAAGATTATAGGTGTTTTAGAGAGAAACATACAAGAAATAAATAGATGGAGGGGTCAAGTCAACTTATGTTTGATAGGAAAGAAGATGCAAACCACACCAGAGCACCCAGCAACCGCCCACTCTGTAAACGTTATGCTCAAAGACATTAAAACGACGGTGTGACGTTACATTATAATTCTAACATAATCCATGTAGATCTATAAATAACAGATGCAGTGCTTTAAATAATATTAATAATGATTTAAACAAATGTGGCGCTCTATTACTACATTGGTGTGCTTTGTGTATTCTTTCATTACTATCATGGTAAGACGCCCCGTGTTGCAAGGGTCGTAAGACTCTTTCTAAAAAACTAAAGGTCTAACACCGTGTATTGTGGAAATAACGACACATATAAAAGCCCAATATGGTATGAACGGCCATAAAACTGTCAACGGTTTCAACAGCGTATTCATAAGGGTTTTTCGATTCACCTGTTGCGACAGATACGGCCTACTTTCCTGTTTCCCCTTAAAATGTCACACTCGTTAACTACTTTATGCTAATGAGTTGTTGAAGTCATCACCGCTTAGAAACAAGAGGGGACATTGAAAAGGCTGACTCCATCAACTCGAGGCTCATAATAGTAATGTGATAGATATCGTTTGAAGATAGGCAGGCCCATAAAACAATCTCACATTCACATGGGCCCAGTGGGTGGTTGGCGGGTGTGGTGTACTCTTTCTTTTCTATCAAACATAGTCTAGTATCGTTAGCATGTGCCCGTTTCAAACAAAAACGTTTTAACCTCGGTATGGTGGGTGGTTGGCGAGTGCTGTGGAGTGGTTTGCTCCTTCTTTCCTATAAAAAATTTATCATCTTTATCTCCCCTCCTTTTTTTGTGTTTGTTACTCCCTTGTAACACCTCTAATCCTCGGCACTTATATGACCTTGTGTTGCAAGTGCCTTAAAACTCTTACGAAAAAAGAAGAACACACAAAAAAATAATTTAAAAATAAAAATTGGTAAGTAGGCCTACGGAAAAAATGTGTTAAGGAAAATAATAATAAGACGATGACACGGGGTTTAGATGGGTGGTCACTGGGGTGTGTCCTTGAGCAAGACACGACAACCCTCGCTCAAAATACAGGGCGCTACACAGTTGCTTGATTGTAAACTGTTCTGTACTGGTGTAAGATTGGGTATTTATGTATGTATTTGGGCATGTATTTTTGTATTTATTTATAAGTATGTATTTATGTATGTGTGTATCATGTATGTGTGCCATTGTAAACCTAAGTGCCCTTCTGGGATCAATAAAGGTGTAATTTATTATTATTTATTTATCATCAATTCGTAGTACATATTCACAGAAACCTTGATCGTCGAAGTCTGCTTCAGATCTGGTACTTCGTGATGATGTTGGTTTTTTTTTAACCTTACTTACAAAAGGAATGATGATGATGATGATGATGATGATGATGATGATGATGATGATGATGATGATGATGATGATGATGATGATGATGATGATGATGATGATGATT
>NW_004798768.1:49067-57001 GCF_000002075.1 Aplysia californica | reverse complement strand
ACACACACACACACACACACACACACACAACGTATTATATCTCTCTTTCTAGGGTCTGTTGTCCTTTTGCATTCTTTATTTAGGAACTTCACAGACCGGCCAGTCCTCACAAGACTAGTCATGTTGGCCTACCAACGTTTCTTTCCCCACTGCTATCGTTCTTGCTTCAAACACCAGTTGTCTGTGGAGAAAAGGAGACCTGGAAACAAATTAATAGCAGTTGAATTGTACAAGGTACCATATTAATATATTATTATTCTCGTTCCAAACCACAACTCAAATATGTATTTAGTAAATAAAATAAATGATGATAGATTACATTTTTATTGATCCCCGTAGAGCAATTAGGGCTTGGGTTACAATGGTAAACATACATACGTAAATACATAGTTATGAATATAAGAACACACATAAATTAAATACATACCTAAAGATACAATATCACACCAATACAGAACAATTTCACAAACATGCCATTGCTGATACACTCGGGCACAAATAACATGACATGAAGACGGACAACCTGAAATCATCATAGATAGTTCGAACTCTTTGTCATTCCCAGACTGGTGTCGCTTTCATTTCTCGTTATATGGGTAAACCCTAATTACGGATGTGTCGAATACATTTGTCAATCAACAATGTATTGGAGCTATCCGTGCCCGACAGTAATTTGTTTGAAAAAATCGATAATCTAAATTTATACTGCTGCGCTGATCGAAAGAACTTTTTAAAAAAAAGATAATGATAAAAATAAAATAGAGTCTAAAAATATTTAGATTTTTAAAAAATATTTTAATTTAATTTAGAATAGAAATGAGGACGAACACACAATGTGTTGTTGTATAATATGTATTGTTAGAGATGTCACAATTAGTGAGTTTGGGGATCAGAATGGCTAGAGAGGCGCGGACAGTAAGCAATGAAACAACAATAATTGCATATTATTATCCATAGTATGCAGCACGCTCTAGATAATATGTGCTTTACAGCTAAGACAACGGTAATGTCAGCTTCTAAATCAAATCGAGTGGTCAGAACTGAAACTTCACGCCAGCCATAATCCAATTAATATAAAAAACACCCCCAAAAACTAACTAATAAACAAATAAACAAAACAAACAAAACTTAACAAAACACGGGAAAAGGTTACCTCAGAGTTCACGAAATGTTTGATTTTTGTTGAAAATGATAAATTTAATTACAAGTAAAACGTTGTTTTTGATAATTTGTTTGAGAACAGTTCGTAATCTTCAGAAGAAAAAAAATGTTGGAAACGGGTTCCTTGTTTCAAGCTGGCAAACGTCTGTTATTCGTGGTACTCTACAAGACTGTCTTTTCCCTGAAGCAGAAGGAGGGTGGGTTGGAGGGTGCCTCTGGTAGGGTTCTATATTTTTTCCTTCCACCTGTTGTTTCTGTCTGTCAGTCTTTCTTCTTCGCTGCTTTTTATGAGAATTATTACTGTGATGATGTGCTTCTCTTTACTCAAAATGGAAGCGGCGTGTACTTCTAATCTGCGGGTGGCTGGAGGGAGCTACTCGTAGGTCCTACTTCTTCATTTTCCTTCTATCATTTTTGTCTGTCGGTCTGTCTTAAGCACCGCAAAATGATCATTATTGTGTAGATGTGCTTTTCTTTACTCAGACAAATAAAAATAACTAGCTCTGAGTAAAAAAAACCCAACAAGATACAAACTTAGTGGTAGATCTACCGTAATAGTGACTTTGAAGTACCGTATGGACAGCGAAATGTGCGAAAATGAAGTAGTCGATTCCCTCTTGACGAAAGAATGCTGTAGAAACTATAAGGGCCTCTACATATATTCACCATCAGGAACCCTTAAAAGAGGTATTTATGTTAAACCAGCAAAGTAGCACACTTACTATGTACACGAGGAGATTGTGTTTTGTTGCAATGTAAAACTGTTACTATAGCACATTATTAGCTTAAAAACTCTGTTCTTCCAACCGTTACAACTATGAACCCCTGCTGGGTCGGTGGACTCGTGACATAGGTTTCATGATTATGTATGACTTCTCCTCCCTTTATTCATCCCTCCTTCGAAGTCCAAGCCTTTCATATTCTGATTTCCTTGCACTCAAAATTAGCCGACAACTCACCTCCCTCGCCAGTTGGCTCGTCTCATTGTCTCCGGCGTCATCTCCATCTTGAGTTCGTTTCTCCCCCCGAACGTGCGCTCTCGCCCCCTCGGCCACCTCCTCTCTGGGCAAATTTTACGCTTTCCTTCCCTCATACATATTCGCGCGTGTACCCTCAACCACCAACGGGGCTTCTGCCAGTTTATCGAGTAACTAAATCCGGCTCCTTGATAAAACGGCGGACCCCTCGCCGCGCGCCCAACAGTGGGATTAACCGCCATCGCCGCCTGTACAGACGGTCCGCATTTTACACGAGCGACCCGTCAATCATCCGTCAAGGCGGGCCCTCGCCGCACCAATGGGGAGAGACCTCGCACATTCCTCGGTGGCTCCGACATGTCGCTCGCGAGTCGTATTGATTTTTACACCGCCACTGTGTCTGTTGCACTTCATGCTTCGTTTTCGTTACTTTCTACCTCTTTGAAGCTGCGAGGGCCTCAACGAAATACAGCTCCAGATTTGAGTTTGGACAATGTTGGAGAAAAGACGAAAATTCGAGGTAAAAACGAAGAGAATAACGAAGAGGCGAAGCAGCATGGCGTCGGGAATATGTTGACATTTTTGTCCGAGCTGATAAAGAGCTCAGCGCCAGTAGACACTGTGTCTGGGCCGAGTGCCGACAGCGCCACCACGCACGCCCTCAGCCGCGCGCTCATTGGTTGCTGGCGACGTGCTCAGCCAATTGGAACGAGGAGTTTAGACTGACGCCTGAGTTGCGAGCCGCGACCGGCCGAGTGTTTTTCCCCTCGGCCCCGTCGGCCGACGATGGTGGGCTAGGTCTCGCGCGAGGCCTCGCAGTTTGACACTATAGTTCCGTATGGAAACAGTTCTACACTAACACACACCGCTAGTAAAAACATTCCTACGATTACTCTGCGCTTCCAGGCCGCGAGGCGGTGGTGAGACATCATAGGCCTACAACTACTACAACTACGTGTGGTGGTGGTGCTGGATCATAGCAGTCGCTTTCAAAAGGAAATAATAGTTGGTGTTCAATTCGCTGGCTGCTATTATCTCGCTGTAGATATAGTAGAGAGCAGGCGCGGAGAAGCAGGAGATCTTCTTCCCTCACCGAATGTGCTTGGACTTACTGTGTGCCCCATAGCGGTAAGCGATGACTCACTCGTCTCCTTAATTAATCCGTTAATTGATTCCACAACTCTGACTCTGATGCATCACTTGTCGGCTTGGGGACTTTGTTTTTATTTTAAAGATTTTCTGTGGTTTCCTATAAATTTGTCTTTGAGTTTGGACTTTAATAATGTTTTTCTTGTTAGAGTTAAATAATGTTATTTTTTTAAATTTGAATTTCGTCAAGTTCATTTGGCAAATTTGGAGTTTTACTTTTCTCATTTCCAAAGTGGTGTAGATCTAGAATCTAGATATCTAGATATCTAGATCTCATCTAGATCTAGATGTAGATTCTAGATCTAGACTATCTAGATTTTATCTAGATTCAGATAATTAAAGAAAGAATAGCGATGACTAGATTCTAGTAAGACAGGAGCCAGGGATCAAGTCGCAGGCCGAAGTGTCTTCAGATTAAATTCTTTATTCCGAGATAGGGGCCTAGAATCTACATCTAGTCTAGATCTAGAAAATCTAGTCTAGATTCTTTTGTTGATTTCTTGGGACGTTTTGGTTTCGAGGTTTTCAACTCTTGCCTTGGCCTTGGCTTGGCTTGGCCTGGTTGGTTGGTTGGTTGGTTGGTGTCTGCAAGCTCCTTGAAACATTATGGCGGACCTTATGTTGTGTTGTGTCTTATCCTGGGCCAAATGTGCCATTCGTTTTGAGTAGATTTAGCCCATGTTTTTTAGACCGCGTTGAAAAGAAAGTTGTGGGAATTCAACTTGACATTAGACATGATCGTAGACATAATTTGTTCACGTATCAGATGCTGTGCCCACTGCGAAAAAGAATTTGACTTCAAGACAGACCAACCAACTTTGATAATACTTCAGTTAATGCACGGTATACAGAGTTCTGAAACTTTGTTGAATCATATCTTTCGCTAAGCCATGAAATAGTTTCTTGAGTTTCATTTTTCACTTAGCCATAACATAGTTTCTCTTGACCGCGACTCTCTGGTACTAATCTATCCCCAAGCAGCAGCTGTACGAGTGTGTTTTGTTTTGTTTTTATTTTTAAAATTTTATAATTTTTAAAATGTTTTGTTTTTTATTTCCTACAATGACTTGTAAAAGTTTTCATTGCCAACAACTTGCCAATTTTTAACGCTTTCAGCTGCGATTTTGGACTAGATTTAGTTTTCCCAGCTGCTGCTTCGTAATAGGATTTAACTCCAAAGAGATGTGATGTACGTTGAACTGAGTGGAGGGGATTAGGCCAACTACAGGGTTCACGGGAGCGTTACACAAAACGTATCGATTCGTATTCAGAAAACGGTTAAGAGAACTTATAAATTGTTGTAACGCTTCTCAGGCGGAGATAGCAAAAAGCAAAACACTTTTTATTACGAGTGGGGTTTATTCATAAAGATTCGTTTCGAGGTGCTGTGAAGCTAGAAATCTAGATCTATATTCTTCGGCCATCCAGGAGGAAACGGGAGTGAGTAGGTGGTTGGTCACTGCTCTGGCGGGGTTTACTTCTTCTTTCCTATCAAATATCTATCGTCCTCATCTCTCCTTCTTATTTGCTGTGTTTTTACTCTTTAGTTACAGTTCTAATTTTCGGCACATACTTATAGCCTACATTATGACCTATTTGTGTTGCAAGTGCCGTGAAATTCCCAAAAAAACTAAAATTTAAGGGCACAATCAAACTGTCTGTTTGTCTTCCAAAACTCCTCAACCAGATATCTTCTTTACCTCTCAATGTTGGGTGTTCTTTTTTAAAGATCTTAATTCCAAAGATCAATGAACATCTTTTATGTCGGCTTAGTGTCCTACACACGTGGTCTAAGATTTAGTACACTTAATGTGTCAGGTTTGCTGAATAAACTTTAGAAAATTAATAAAGACAGAGATTCAAAATTGATTTGCAATAAAAAAAAAAATTTCATTTTGTATATTGTAGAGGGACATCGGTGTCCCGTGAAGAGACATTCGTCTTTGTATTTGATCTTCACATACGCTCTTGATAAATCTATAGATTAAACATCACATATCTCATTGCCGCGTGTCTCTCATTTTAATCCCAAACACGTTTGAAGGTATGAAAATATGTTGCACGATTTTATTTTTTTACGTGACTAAATCTCCGTTGTTTTTGTTTCTTCTTTTTTTCTGGGTTTTTTTTCCCATATCCGATGCACTAACGGAAGGAGACTTTTAGCATATAAAGACTGTTGTCTAAGTCTAATTAAATTAGTTGTTTATCCGCTTTCGATGAGTTGTTGGTAATAAATTATATTACTTAATATGATTTTTGTTCCCTCCTCTTTATTTGAGCTGAACTACACTATCATCTGTTGTGCAGTGATTAGGCGCTTCCTTCGAATCACGCCAGAAGATCCGAGTTCTATTCCCGAGTGGGGAGGATTTTTATCGACTGTCTAGGTCTTTCTCTTGGATATTATTATGTCCCTCTCAACCCGGGTGGGCCCTGACAGGCAGAGTCAAAAACCCACCTCCTTGATAATCTAAATTGTGTCAAAGGGACGCAAAAATACCTACATTAACAAATGATTTGAATCGGATATGTTGTTGGGTTACAAAAGATTTCCATTCTCGTTATTAATCATATTATTCCTTTCCTCAAACTAAACTATTTTTTTAAAGTCGCCTATCCGGAAGCAATTGGTTACAAATTTAAAATTGCCAGACTGCTGTTCCTGAAAAACATTTGATTATCGTCACCAAAAATAAATAAATAATGTTGTTTTCTTATAAATTACAAATTAAAACAATCAGCGCATCTCTATTATCTGAAATACAACTGCTGTTTATTTCCCAGTACGTGTGCGGCTCCAATCAGCGTTCCCCCCAAATTTTGTATTTTTAGCTTAATGTGGTATGACAGTCTTTCTCTCTCCACAATCATGAAAGTGATGCTTTACTTTATAATAAAACTCTATTTTTAAAAAACAAAAACAAAAAACAAACAAACAACGCCCCGAAAAAAAAACCCACACAAAAAAACAACAACCGACAACAACAACAAAAAAGCAAACCCGAATCATTATCGCTTTTTCGCTCGTGCGAAAAACTGTACGCTACAGCCGATGACAATAATTATCAATAAATAGCTGTGGTGTGGTTTAAGTGTGCAGTCTTATTTTTGTTTCGTTGTCCAAATATGTCTTTCGAAATTCTGCACTGGTATAGTTTGCCCCTTTTCTTCCTATTCCTATTGTCTTTATCTATCTTTCCTCATTAAAAAAAAATTGGTGTTTGTTACTCAATTGTACCACCTCTAATCTTCAATCTAACCTTCATATTATGTTCCAAGTGCTGTAATACCGCTTGCTAACAAAACAAGGGAGGGGGGTGGGGGGGGAGTTTATGTATCCTGCTGCGTGTTTAATCCAGTATTCAACTCAGTAACTTTCTTTTTCTTTTTTTCTTCGGTTCTTATAGTATTCAGTGTGTGTGTGTGTGTGTGTGTGTGTGTGTGTGTGTTTTGGGTGGGGGGGGGGGGGGTGGATTCATTAGTCATTGAAAAAAAAAAAAAAAAAAAGTTCCTCCGTGCTTTTGTTCCGACCGTGTGAATTCCAAGCAAAGGGCTGTTGTTTCGTTGTAATTGTAAGTGTGAGCGTACACGCGTACTTAGGCGGACACTTGAACGCACTCACGGTCCGGAGTTGTCGGGGCTTCTGACACTCTCAGATTTTGACACATCTCAAAGTGCTCATAATATCGCCTCTCGACAGGCTGCTGTCTGCAAGATTGAGAGATAAACCAAGGGGAGAGGGAGGAGAGAGAGGAGGGGAGGGAGAAGTAGAGGGAGAAGGGGTGAGGTATAGAGAGAAGGAGAGAGAGAGAGGGGGCGGGGGCGTACAGAGGGAGAGTATGAATGAAGCATTTTTCTGGGGAGAGATAAAAAACCCCCAAATAAATAGAAAAAAAGAAAGAAAGATATGATTTTGTAGGTTCTTCATTACTACTGTTATTTTTTAAAAATTTAAAATCAATCGTCCTTTACTCCACTTTTGTGTTCTTTATTGTAACGAAGCGTCGAAAAGAAATAGAATACAGAACAAACAATAAACCAAAAAACAACAACAAACAAACAAACAAAGAAACAACAACAAACAAAAGAAAAACAACAACAAACAAACAATACAGGCGAATCCTACAATAATTGTCCAAAAGTGCTCATGTATTACTACACATCAACACGCGAGTATCTCAAGTTACAACTTCAATCTGCCGGTAACTGGGTGATATGATATTTTTGTTTCGCAATATAATTTTATGCTATTTTCGCAAGAGTCTACATGTTTTGAACAGAAGTAAATTAAAACTGGACCCACAAACAACCCAATTTTTAAAATATAACTGACTGACAAAATCATTATTTCTTTCGATTTTTATCGTTCTTTCTTGGTGTCTTCAATGTCTGTGTTTGATGAAAGTGCAATGGATAAATAATATGCCTTTAAGGGTAGCCAAGTGCATGTACTATCGATTGTGATAATTTAGGAAAGAAGAAACAAACAAGCAAACAAACAAACAAACAAACAAACAAACAAACGCATAACATACAGTCAGTAGTTTTCCTTTGACAGAAACTAAAGTGTGTGAAATGAAATTGTTTAAATAGATAGCATCAGTCTTGCTTGTCGCTTGTACTGTCATATAATAATAATAGTAA